>NW_024421844.1:0-5435 GCF_014898765.1 Herpailurus yagouaroundi | reverse complement strand
CACACACACACACACACACACACACACACACACACACACACACACACGCAGTGTAAAATTTCTGTCTCTTAACAGTGTCTGTAACAGGGTAGTTACTGCAGAAATACTGACCTTGATTGATTGGAACTAAAAGAAGTTGGGGGGTAGCAAGAGGACGAACTTTGTAGTGGTTTTTTAACAAACACTGAGCTGTGATGATCTTCCCACAGTCTATATTCAAGAGCTCGCCCCTCATGGGCTGCTTTCTCTTTGGCCTTCCACTGGGTGTCATCAGCATCATGTGCTACGGCATCTACACAGCGGACACTGATGGAGGGTACATAGAAGAACGATACGAGGTGTCCAGAAGTGAAATCGAAAGCCAGGAACCAGTAGAAGACAGCAAAGAACAGGAGCCAAGCGATGGAGCCACCCTCGGGCCTACGGTGCAAGAACCCAAAGATGTATTAGAGAAGAAGAAAGATTGAATCTTGGCTAGTGTGGAATATTTGATAGGATTTCAAATTATCAAAGAGTCTATTTATTGAACTTAGACATTTAATCATGATCTTTACAAAAGAGAATATGTTATTTGTATTTTGCTAATATCAAACTGCATGGAGTAAAGTAGTCCTTCGTAAATGGGGAGACATTTGGAGCAAACACAGGAAATGTTTATCTAAAACAAAAAAATGAGGAAGCACTCCATCAGAGTTTACCATATAGATGTCGTTTTAGCAGAGTAGTTCTTTTGCATGTTTCTCTATCTGAGCATTCTGTGACAAATTAAGATTCTTGGGCAGAATATTTAAATTGGTCAGTCAGGTAGAAGACACATGTTCGATAAAGAAAAACAATACTTTCACCTCCTACCATTCATTCTCTTCCTGTATTTTAGATGAGATTTACACGGGCAAAATTAAGTCTTTAAAATTTAGCACTTTAAGGAGAACTAACACCTTTTTCCATGGATCGAATTCAGATTACAAGTTAAAAATAATTTGGTTTTATATAGCATAGCAATTTTATTTTGTTAGTTATTTTTAACGGAGAAGAAATGTTACTTTTTAACTTTCTACTCAGTTACATTATAAAATTTTCATATGGGTCTGTATAGTGGGAAAAACCAGTCTTACGTTTAATCTTTGCAAATTAAACAGGATTTACTTGGAGCAGTGATTTCAAACCACGTGCTGGGACATGCTTAGCGGGTGTCTCACTGATCACCGCAGAAAGGGGAGAGTCTGGTACTCCTACCCTTCTTTAGCCAGAATGACCTACTTTTTTTTCTCTTTCTTGTTTTGTATATTGGAGTTTCTTCTGAAAATTTCCTTTGATAAAAAGCTCCTGCTGCTTTTTAAAAAGTAATATAGATCTTATTTTTTATGTTTATGGTATGGTAACTTTATGGTAACTCAAAATATGTGTGTATCGTTGTGTGTATATAGATATATATCTATATATATATCTATATATAGATATATAGATATCTATATATATCTATATATAGATATATATCTATACACACACACACACACACACAACATGCACATATATTTACATATATATATGTAAAATTTATTGACATATGTAATATTATGGGCATGTCTATGTTCATAATGAGTAATGAGTGACATAATCAGCCTGTCGGCAAAATCTGTATCCAGTGATCAACAGCCAAGTGTTACCCTGTCCATCCTCTCAATTCTGACACCCCTTTCACCTTCTGTCTATAATGACGTAACAGAGGAGCTCTGTCCCAACTCGTGTACACAGATTGGAATTGTTGCAAGTAACACTGTGGCATATTTATTGTAGATTATTTTTGAACCCTTCATTTTAGCTAACTTTAGATTTTTATGAGATGACCATTGGGTGACCATTCGTTGAGCAATTGAGTTAAACAATAGAATGGTTTTTCGTAAACACTGAAAAATGTGTAATCATTTTAAAAGTACGCAACTCATGGTCCTGACATTGAAGTTGTTTAGGGCTTTGGTCCCCAAGGCAGCTGTTGACGATTTCTGATACTAAGCTGCTCATGACTAAAACAAAACTCGAGTATCTAAGTCCTAAAAAGTTGCTAGCAATTGTTTTATTGTATCCATATGCTCTTTTACATACAGTGATTAAATGCTTATTTTTACTGTTTGGCACTATTATTTTTAATAGTGAAGCACATAGGAAATTTCAGGAAATACTGGAAAGAAATGTTCTCAAGTGGAAACTGGAGATGAATGCTTTTAATTAAACAAATAGGTTCCTCTCCAAAGAGTAGTGAGGGATTCTTTTGGAGGAATAATCTTAATGTTCCCAGTGGTCAAGCTTGCTTTGCAGCAGTGAAAAAAAAGCTTAGGTGGGTACAGTGCCTCACTCGAGTCTAGTCTAGTAAGGAAGGTAAAGCTTAGCCTCCGCCAGTGACAGTAGGAAATGATAGGAAATGACTCCGTTTTCTCTTGTCATCTGCACATTTCTTAGCCTTTGTCAGGCATCGCTTATAAATGAAAGACCTCAGTAGGGGAAAAATAGATTAAAAGCTCAATATATATCAACATACAGAAAGTTTGGCAGTCTGTGTATTGGGATTTTTTTTTTTATCTGTAAATTAATGCCTTAGTTCTCTGTTTCCTTTTTCACAGCTCTCTCCCATTGGCCCACATTCTATTTGTGTTTTTTCAAAGTGTGACTGTTAGGAAAACAAAATGGTTAGATAGTTTATGAGTAAATAATTTTCTTTTCTGTTTGTATTAAGATTTTGCTTTTTATTTGTCGACTTTAGGATATTATCAAAGTTCTTACAAAAAAAATTAAAAATTTTGTTCACTAGTATGCTTTTAATATGGTCTCATTTAATGTGGTATCAGTACTTGGAATGCTACTTTCATTTCAGGAGAAATTACTGCAAAATATAGTTAATATCTTAATGAATTTAGTATTAGGACATACATGTCCTAATTCATTGGTGAATCTTACCATGATTGCCTATTAAGTTGGAGTTTCACGTTTTCTTTCAGTTGCAATAAAATTCTATTTTTTAATCCTAAAATTCAAAATTCTAGATGCTTGTTGTTGTGGGATCTGTTGCTCAATTTTTTTAGCAGAGAAAGTACATGTTTTTATCAAGCCGTGCACCCCCTTATACCTTGCAACCCTTTTTGTTTTGTTTCATCATACACAGTGATATTTCTCTAGCTACTATTATCTGAAACTTGTTTGAGGTGTATTAGGCCTGAATTTTTATTTTCTTCCTCGAACCTAGTGGTCTCCTGGTATCTGACTTACAAACAGCATTAAGAGCCAAATATCTGGAGGCTGAAGGAAGGACCTATGTGAGTAAACAGCTGTATTATTATTATTATTATTATTATTATTATTATTATTTTAGTGGATTTTTGTTGTTGATGTTTCTTGTGTTTTGCTTCAGGGGCTTGTTTGGTTTTGGTTTTCTAGAAAGTAATTTACATATTTCGATCATTGCTTCATATGCTATGGAGATAGAACAGGAAAAAAAAATAAGCTCTTTTTATTATGCACACGTTGTTCAAATAAACCAGTGTGGGATGTTAAGACTATCAATTAATGGTGGGATTATGTTTGCCATTTTATTTTTATAAATATATATTTTTTCTGAATGTGTCTGAGTCCAAGAGTGGGCAAAAAATAATTTTCTACTTTGGACTAAATCTATAAAGGTTTTTGAAAGTCTGTATTACTAACTTGTTGAATTCATGATATCTTGCCTTATGGCAACAATTGTAAACCTGTTTTTTTCTAAAATAAATTAATTGAAAACACGTTTATTATTTTTACTATTTTTATTTCGTTTTCGACACAAACAGTTCCTTGTGCAAGCGAAGAGGGTCGCGAAGACCGATCTTCCACAAAGTGTTTTTTCTTTTATTAAGTCGTAAGTTTTTCATCGTTATAGAAACATATAATGAGTAAACACACCTGAGATCAGATTGTTATCCCTTTATAGATGAAGAACCCGAGATTGTTGGATATATTTTGTATTTAAAACTTGATTATTTCTAAATAGTAATTTCAGAGTTTAGAGTTGAAATGATCGGAACCGAGTCCACGATTGACAGCTACATTGGGATCTCGGACATAACACAGGCTCCCCTCCTTTTCACTGTCAGTAAAATTGGAATCTAAAGCCTCAAAATGTTCTTTTTAAAAATAGCATGGCGGGAGAGGGTGCCTGGGTGGCTCAGTCAGTTAAGAGTCCGACTCTTTGGTTTCTGTGTAGGTCATGATCTCACAGTTGGGTGAGTTCAAGCCCTGTGGCTTCAGCGCAGAGCCTGCCTGGGATTCTCTCTGCCCCTCCCCTACTCGCTCTGTCTCTGTCTCAAAATAAACAAATAAACGTCAAAAAAATAGCATCAAATGGGGAGAGTATATTATTAAAAATATATATACAAATACTGTTTTTTTTTAGTAATTTATTTTTCATATTTTATACTGTGGGCACATTTTTTAGTAAGAATTGCTCTGGCACGGGAATAACAGCCAAAAAAATGGCCCCACCCAACTTGGGAATCACACAAACTAGCTGGTTAGAATCAACCTCTCCAGTCGCTCTGTCACCCTCTGTGCATAGTTGGTAAGACGCTTACCCTCCCTGCTCCTGTGCTAATTCCAGGAAGATTTCGCCCATCTCACTGGATTAGGAGATCGGGTGAGTTACACATGAGGCATGTTAAGAACATGCCTGGCACATGAAAACAGCTCAGAAATTATACCATTTTTGTGTCAAACTTATTTCTCTTCTCACTTCTTTTAGAATTTAGTATTGCTTACCACAGAGAAAAGCCAAGACTTTGGGAGTATGAAATACCAATATGCTTAAATTTGCTCAAGCTACTTTTTGCAATTCAAGCAAATTTCAGTGGGTAGACACGTAAAGAAGTTTTCTTTAACACTGAAATTAACTAATTTAGGTTGACCAACATCTCTGAAAATCCTTTGGGTTTTGTGCTTTCAGTGAAAGTGAGTAAGCGTAAGAGGAGGGATACAAGTATTCAGTAGGATTATCAGCCCGTGTAAATAGTTTAGACAGATGTAAATGTTATTTGGACCCAGATTTAAAACACTAATGGATACTGAATATAGATGATTTGATTCTCCTGAAAGCCTTCCTGAGTACTTCTCAGTGCCTGACTTTCCTCTGAGCCCATCCCCTATAAACCGAAAAGGGATGGGGCGCCTGGGTGTCTCAGTCAGTTAAGCGTCTTGACTTCAGCTCAGGTCATGATCTCACGGTTTGTGAGTTCAAGCCCCGTGTCGGGCTCTGTGCTGACAGCTCTGAGCCTGGAGCCTGCTTCGGATTCTGTGTCTCCCTCTCTCTCTGCCACTCCCATGCTCATGCTCTGTCTCTCTCTGTCTCAAAAATAAATAAAAACATTAAAAAAAAAAAAAAAAACTGAAAAGGCATTTTCAACGACTAGTAAAAA
>NW_024421843.1:0-22699 GCF_014898765.1 Herpailurus yagouaroundi | reverse complement strand
GATGGTACTCTCTAAAGGGATATACTTTAAATTTACTTTTTTTTTTTTAAGTTATTTTTTAAATTGATGGATTAACTTGTGGGTACTGTGTTATTATTATGTGGGTACAAATAGTGGTCATGGCTATAGTTTTATTAGGCTTATGTGGATTGGGTGATTATTTAAAATGCAGTTAACACAACATTAAAACTTCATAACTTTAGACTTATATTGTGTACTATCTTTAGTTCAAACACAAGTTAGTTTTTTGTTTTGCTTTCAAACAGGGCTCTAATTCGGCCACTTCCAAGTCAGCAGATGTTTGAACATGTGCAAAAGAGACATCGTGTGTTTTTTGTTTATATAGGTGGAGAGTCACCTTTGAAGGTATCAAATGGTTTTATTTTTTAAAGTCATAAGTAACGGGTGTATTGTAATTGAATTTTCCATATAGCCAAAACTTCATCCAGAACTCAAAATTACTTCACTCTTATTGGTAATAAGAGGTCAGTGTGAGTATTTTTCTAATGAAAACACTTTCTTACATGCCCTCTATTGTGTTTGCTTCATGAAACAGAAATGGATTCAAAGGTGTTGCTTGCCTTAGTATTTCTTCTCTCGTTGACCTGGTTACTCAAATTCAGTGTTACTTTTTAGCATTTTTGGCTCCTTGAGACTGCAGAATGCAATTTAAGTGTAAACTTCTTAAAGATCATTTTATATGTGTATAAACACACGTCTTTTCCTGTAACTATCAAATTAATAAAGAGGAATTGAGCTTATCTTACACTTAACTTTGTTTAGAGGAGTATAAAAGCACTGAGTAATAGTGGTCTCTTTGCTTTAGAAACCATTTACTTCATGTGCCACTCAACATTCCATCATCTCCTCACATAAACACACTGAGGTGTCCAATTGTGACGAGACTGCTGGGGATGATACCGCTGTTCGGAATGTTTAATGAGGAATGAATTTGGATCCTCGTATTTAAAAGTCACCTCTTTTCTATTTATATCTTCACAGGAGAAATACATAGATGCTGCTTCAGAATTAATTGTATATACATACTTCTTTTCTGCCTCAGAAGACGTGGTTCCTGAGGTAATATTTAAAATTGGATTTTAATGACTTAATTTCATTTTTTAAATTATTACTTGATTTATCAAATTTACTTACTGTCATATGTATAGAAACAGTAAATATTAACTCTTTACTACTGGTACCGGATTGCTTATTATTAATAAGTAAATACCACTAGATTCCTAGCATTTACGGACTGTGTTTATTAGGTCCGTGCTTGTTCTCTTCTTTAAAATAATAGCAGTAGTAAGAAGTGATAACTCAAACACTTCAGCTGGCTCATAAGCAATGGAGTGATGTGTTTTTATATATTAATTCACAACTGCTTACCTAATCACGTGCTGTGACACTCTACTAAGTTCTTGACAAGCAAGATCCTCAGGACCCTGATAGGGTGGAGCTTACGTGCTCATGGAAAGAGGAAGTGTGCTAAATTTTACTGTTTCTAGTTACATCTTTGGGGTCATGTTCAGTAAACAGATATATAAACACAATATACCTAGTATGAAAAAAGTAAAGGAGCATTGTGATAGTGGAAACATGAGGGTGGGGTGGCTGTTCTAGATTGGTTGTTCAAGAAATGTCCGAGAAGAAAATATTTGAGCTGGGACTTACATGATGTGAAGGAGCCCTGCAAAGATCTGTGGCCCGAGTAAACTAGAAACAGGGAACAGATATTCCAAATGCCCAAGATGAGAACACTCTTGGGCGTATTTGGGAAGCAGGTGCTGGGCCAGTGTGGCTATAACACAGCGAGAAAGGAGATAGGCAGAGAGGCCAGGGGAGGCCTTGCAGGTCATGGCCATGCATGTGATGGGCTGAAGTTAGTGAAGGACTTGGTCTCATGTTCATCTTAAGGACTTTCCTCTGCTAAGAGCAGAATGAATTGGACGGAGATGAGAGTAGACCCACAGAGAGCAGTTGAACTCGTGGAGTAATCTGGCAAGTTCCGGCTTGGAGGTTTGCAAAGGAATGGGGAAAGGGGAAAATGTTGGGTTTTGGAAATGAAATTGTTCAAGCTTGTTGACCTGGAGGAAAGGGGAAGAATCAAGGATAACTGCTAGAAGTTTGTTTGTTTTAATTTTATTTTTTTATTTTTTAAAATTTACATCCAAATTAGCATATAGTGCAACAATGATTTCAGGAGTAGATTCCTTAGTGCCCCTTCCTCATTTAGCCCATCCCCCCCCACCTCCTCCTGTAATCCTCTGTTCTCCATATTTATGAGTCTCTTCTGTTTTGTTCCTCTCCCTGTTTTTATATTATTTTCGTTTCCCTTCCCTTATGTTCATCTGTTTTGTCTCTTAAAGTCATATGAGAGAAGTCACATGATTTTTGTCTTTCTCTGACTAATTTCACTTAGCATAATACTCTCCGGTTCCATCCACGTAGTTGCAAATGGCAAGATTTCATTCTTTTTGATTGCCGAGCAATAAATACTCCATTGTATATGTATACCACATTTTCTTTATCCATTCATCCATCTATGGACATTTGGGCTCTTTCCATACTTTGGCTATTGTTGAAAGTGCTGCTATGAACATGGGGGTGCATGTGCCCCTCTGAAACAGCACACCTGTATCCCGTGGATAAATGCCTATTAGTGCAGTTGCTGCGTCATAGGGAAGTTCTATTTTTAATTTTTGAGGAACCTCCATACTGTTTTCCAGAGTGGCTGCACCAGCTTGCATTCCCACCAAGAATGCAAAAGAGATCCTCTTTCTCCATATCCTCACCAACATCTGTTGTTGCCTGAGTTGTTAATGTTAGCCATTTTGACAGGTGTAAGGTGGTATCTCACTGTGGTTTTGATTTGTGTTTCCCTGATGATGAGTGATGCTGAGCATTTTTTCATGTGTTGGTTGGCCATTTGGACTTCTTCTTTGGAGAAGTGTCTGTTCATGTCTTTTGCCTATTTCTTCACTGGCTTATTTGTTTTTTAGGGTGTTGAGTTTGATAAGTAGGTGTTTGGTTTTAACTGGGTAGGTGATAGTGTGATCCATGAGCTTGAGAATATGGTGAAAGGAACACATTTGGGAATGGGCGAGTGATCAACTTTTTAGAAATCCGAGTTCAAGCATCAGATTCACAGTTGGATATAGGGTTCTGGAGTTAAGGCTGTGTAAAAAACTTTGTGGACATGGGATACAAATTTTTAAGGAAATGAGTGGGCCCAGGACCTAAAGACTACAAAAGAAAATACGAAGAAAATAGCCGGTGAGTAAGAAAACAAGATGAGTGGAAAACCAAGATTTAAAAAAAAAAAAAAAAAAAGTTTAAAAATGGGAGGTCCAGGGGCACCTAGGTAGCTCAGTTGGTTAATAAGCATCCAGCTCTTGATTTCAGCTCAGGCCATGATCTCATGGTTTGTGAGCTCGAGCCCCACATTAGGCTCTGAGCTGACAGTGCGGAGCCTGCTTGGGATTCTCTCTCTCCTTCTCTCTCAAAACAAATAAACATTAAAAAAAAATTTTTTTAAAAAAAGGATCCATTGTGCAAGGTGCTTGCAAAGTGGTCAAGATGAGGAAAGTACAGTTAACTGTGATTTTGTCCACACATGGAGGTTGGTGGTGGTTTTATGAGGACAGGTGCCTCACTGGTGTCATTTGACAGAATGCAGGTAAGAAATTGTAGGTTACAAGTGTAGACTTCTCTTTAGAAAGGTTTTGCTGAGAAGGGACCTGAGAAATTTGGCAGGAGCTGACGAGAAACATGAAATCAAGGGAAGCTTTTTCTTTTTAATCAGTATAAGTTACAAAAATCAAAAGTTTTTTTTTTTTCCCCCACAAAGGTAAGTCATAATATACATTTGATTAATTTTTGTTTATTATTTTCTAATATCTAGATACTATTGATTTAAGAAGATTACTGAGTTACCTAGAGTACGGTCTAGTGCTTCCTGCAATACGTACATAAACATTTCAGCTCCTTGGGGGAGCCTCAGACAATTTCTGGTCAGTTTAAACTCATTCTAGGTTTATTTACTTAGTTTGGTCTAAGAAGTTATTTTGTAGTATTTTGCTTACGCATTTATTTTTGATGGGGAGGAGAAGATAAGGCGAATGAAGAGCCATGCTTGCCATTAGATTCTCAAATAGATGCCCCACAGGGTTATGAACTTCTTTGGACTGTCTCAATGTGCTAGAAAGGCCTAGGATGGACCGGAACTGGAACTTTTAGTCCATTCTCCTCTCCAAAGCCCAGGGGACCACATTTTAGTGTTAGAGATGAGGATGTACGCTGCACCTTCACCTCCGAAGCTCTCCAAGCAGTTTCTTTGGAGTACAGCAGAGAGCGTGCTGGCTTCATCCCCTGACACCGTCTGATGCCACCCCGGTCCATGTGCAGTGACAGGTGTCTGAGATCAAAATTCTAGCACCTACAGCTTCTGGGTGAGCACAGATGGTGTCTGCTACCTGGACAGACTGTTGGTTATCATGTGCTGTATTTACTTTTACTTTATATATATATATTAAGTTTTGAGAGACAGAGCGAGACAGAGCACTAGTCAGGGAGGGATAGAGAGACAGGGAGACACAGAATCCAAAGCAGGCTCTGGGCTCTGAGCTGTCAGCACAGAGCCCGACACAGGGCTCGAACTCACAAACCGTGAGATCATGACCTGAGCCGAAGTCAGACGCTTAACGGACTGAGCCAGCCAGGCACCCCTCATGTGCTGTATTTATTCAACGTTTATTTATTTTTGGGACAGAGAGAGACAGAGCATGAACGGGGGAGGGGCAGAGAGAGAGGGAGACACAGAATCGGAAACAGGCTCCAGGCTCTGAGCCATCGGCCCAGAGCCCGACGCGGGGCTCGAACTCACGGACCGCGAGATCGTGACCTGGCTGAAGTCAGACGCTTAACCGACTGCGCCACCCAGGCGCCCCACATGTGCTGTATTTATTATTATTAGCCTCTCAACTACTTTTCTTCAAACATCCCTTCATTATTCCTGCAAATAGCAATATTTGTCATCTCTTTTTTAGTTCTGTGTATGTGGTTGCAAAAGTCTGCTGGGGGGAGTCTGTTATTTCACAATCATATGAGGATTTTTATTCCCATAGAGAATTCTCAAGTAAGGACAAAGCCCTTGATTTTATGCCCCTCCTCCTCCCCTCCATTTTGAATTTTATATTTGGTCATGAAAAGCTTCCTTAGATCTACAGCTACTTTTTCAGCTAGTATTTTTGAAAGCCTTAGTAAGTGTAAGAAAGGATATACAGATGAAGACAATTTCTAATTTCAGGATACTTAAAGGTAAATGGAGAAAAATGGCCTATAGACATATAACTGTGATATCAGATAGTTTAAGGAACACAAAGAAAGAGGACGAGGGGTTCAGAATCTATGGAAATCAAAGGCTGCAAGATTCCACGTATCTAGTAATGTTAACAGTACGGCCACCTCAGGGGCATCCTTGAAAGAGAGAGGGATGCCGAATGTTAAAAAATACTTTTGAAGCACCTTTGTAGATGAGTTGCCAAGAGCAGGCGAATAGAGTTACTTGATGATAGAGCCTTACCTACAAGCTTTTCTGCTGCCTTTAAAATAGTTATTTTTTCACTCATATCTGGATCTTGAGAAACTGAACAGAAGACCATGGGGGAAGGGAAAGGGAAAAACTAGATACAAACAGAGAGGGAGGGGGGCAAACCATAAGAGACTATTAAATACAGAGAACAAACTCTAAGGGTGGATGAGATGGGTGAGGGAGAGGGAAAATGGGTGATGGGCATTGAGCAGGGCACTTACTGGGATGAGCACTGGGTGTTGCATGTAAACCAATTAGACAATAAATCATATTCATAAAAAAATAAAATAGTTATTTTCATGGTGTTGTACCATTTTTTAGCAGTCATGTAAACAGCTCATTCTATATTACTGAGGTATGCCTTCCCCCCTTTTTGATATTTCCAGAACAGCCATCTTTATTTTTATTTTACTATTACTGTTATTTTCATTTTATTAGTTATCAATTGATTGTTGTTACTTTTCATTATTACCACATCATGGAATAATTCTGTGTGGCTTACCCAAATTATATCTGTTCCGCATGGATACTGATTTCTCTACTATATAATACTAGTACTATTTTGAAATAAATACAGCATGCCTTCTGAAAGAATTTCTTATTATTAATTGCCATTATAGGTTCCCATTTGTAAAGCCAATTTATAGTTTAAACCTGCTCTCACATTTGTTAGCGGACTTAATTTTCCTAACTCTGTGGTGAGGTAGGGACTCAGTGTCCTTGATTTGCAGAGGAGAAAGCCCGACTCCCCAGGACACAAGTGGCCTCAGTGTCACACAGTCGAGGAATGTCAGGGAGGGACTTGAGTCCACCAGTGCGGATCGTTACCTCAGCCACTGCTCTTCTCTACCTCAGAGTGGGTCTCCCGTACTTCCTGTGGTGTCTTTACCTCTGTTGTCAGCTCTAAGAATATTCCATGGCTCTCACAGCAAACGGCACTGTACCTGGAGATGTATAAAGAGATGCCAAACCCATCCTTGGGATTTGGCAGCTTGGGATTGGCTGCTTTTTAACCGCTTGCAACAATTTCATTATTGCTGTGTTTTTTGTTTTTTTCTGATTTCTTTTGATACTTTTGAAATTATAGCTACCGATTAAACACTTTTAGAATGATAAAAGTTGTTTGTGCGTCTTATTTTTGCAGTATGTGATACTGAAGGAGATGCCTGCTGTACTTGTTTTCAAAGATGAAACTTACTTTGTTTACGACGGTAAGTTCCGAAGTTTTAACTGATGTAAAACATTTTGAAATCAAAATGCTGTGTCTATTATAGGACTTAGGTGTTGATCAAAGAATTGGCAGATTCGACGATTCCTCTGTCTCCCATTAGTTGAGTGACTGACAGGTTCTTCTTGCCCTTCAACTTTCGTTTTTCCATCTAATGTGCTTTCTGGGTCTTGAATTTCTTTTCCTTTTTTTTTTTTTTTTCGTCTGGTCATTTGTCTTTTGAGCAATTTCTGTGCGTTATTTTAAAGCATTCAAAATTATTTATATAGGAAAAAAGATCTAACATTGCAGACTCACAAAAAGACGAATAACTAAAACCCCTTCGATAGTGGTGAAGTCCCTGTAGGGTATGTTCTGCCCTCGCTCACATCTCTCCCTTCCTGACAGAGTAATCACCCACCTACTGTTCAGCATTTCTTCAGTGAAGTAAGTACTTAGTCTATTTTTAAAATACTTGTGTTACACCAAACGTACATCATAATAAAAAGAATGCTAGAGTAATAAAAAATACATCCCCATCACCCAGGCTGGGCAGTTACCATGATCTTACCACATTTGCTTCAACACTTTTTTTCTTTGTTGGAAGTATTTTATTTGATTTTATTATTTTTTTTTTTAATTTTTTTTTTTCAACGTTTATTTATTTTTGCGACAGAGAGAGACAGAGCATGAATGGGGGAGGGGCAGAGAGAGAGGGAGACACAGAATCGGAAACAGGCTCCAGGCTCCGAGCCGTCAGCCCAGAGCCCGACGCGGGGCTCGAACTCCCGGACCGCGAGATCGTGACCTGGCTGAAGTCGGACGCTTAACCGACTGCGCCACCCAGGCGCCCCTGTTGGAAGTATTTTAAAGCAAATCCCAGAGGCTTTTCGTCACCATGTGCCTTGTTATGCATCTTTTTAGAAATGTTATTTTTCCTTTATGTATAATTACGTGCTGTTATAACACTTAATAAAATCTGCAGCAGTTCCTTGGCATTATCAAATACCTACCCCCACAGTCTCAGAACTGTGCAGCGAGGTTCCTCGGGCCACTGGAGCAAACTCACAGGGGCTCCGGGAGATCGTTTAGATCTCAAGGGAAACAGTGAAACTCAACATCTGTTGGATCCCACACAGCCCCTGAGAAGCAAAAGTAAATGCAAAGTCATGCTTGTAGCAGTCTCGGTGACCTTCTACATTAGTCTCATAAAGTAGAAGCTTCAGTTCTTTTGTGTGTGTGTGTGTTTCCAGATTTACTGAGAGAATTAACATATAATATCGTGTATGTTTAAAGGCATACGATATGTTTTTTTTTAATTTTATTTAAATCCAAGTTAGCGAACAGTGTAATGTGATTGATTCCTCACTGACTTACACCACCTAGCGTTCATCCCAGCAGACGTCCCCCTCAGTGCCCCTCGCGCACCTCCCTCCATCTACCCTCAGCTTGTTCTCTGGATTTAAGAGTCTCTCTATGGGGCGCCTGGGCGGCTCAGTCGGTTGAGCATCCGACTTCGGCTCAGGTCATGATCTCTGGGTCTGTGAGTTCAAGCCCCACGCTGGGCTCTGTGCTGACAGCTCAGAGCCTAGAATCTGCTTCAGATTCTGTGCCTCCCTCTCTCTCTGCCCCTCCCCCACTCATGCTCTGTCTCTCTCTGTCTCAAAAATAAATAAATAAAAACAGTAAAAAAAAAAAAAGTCTCTTATGGTTTGCCTTCCTCTCTGTTTTTATCATTTTTCCTTCCCTTCTCTGTTTGTCTGTGTTATTTCTTAAATTCCACGTATGAGTGAAGTCACACGGTATTTGTCTTTCTCTGACTGACTTATTCCGCTTAGCATAATACATTATGGCTTCAGCCATGTCGTTGCAAATGGCAAGATTTCATTCTCTTTAATCTCTAATATTCCATTGTGTGTGTGTGTGTGTGTGTGTGTGTGTGTATACCACATCTTTATCCATTCATCAGTCCAGTTGATGGACGTTTCGGCTCGAAGCTTCAGTTTCTTATTTCCACCAGCTACCTTTGAAATACTCAGTGCCTTTGTGTGACTTTTTGTTACTATGTTGGACAGTACAGATGTGCAACATTTTAGTCATTACAGAAATATTCTGGAGTCTTGTTATTTTAGAACAGAAAAGAAACTAGAACGACTTGAGAGCTGTAAGCTTTGTATTGCTTAAATAACTCAAATAAATAGAAGAATATCTAATAAAAAGAATATTCTGATTTTTTCTAATGAAAGGAACATTTTAACTATTATACTAATCGAAAACTAAGCATTTCTAAAATCTTGTATCTTCATTAATTTTAAGTAAGTGTGACGGTTGAATTTTATTTTTTTTTGCTATAGTATAACAACTCCCATTATATTTTACACAGCAGATACTGTTATGTATTTGATATTCCATGTTATCGTCACCCCTCTGTGGGGATAGGTATTAAAGCAGGTAGATTAATATTCTGAGGTTATGAGAGAGATGACCGAAGAGCGTTAGGTAAGGCGATGGATGTATAACTCTTAGCAGGTTCATTCATTCATTTGTTCATTCACCGGATATGTGTTGATTGTCCGTATCAGACATTGGGCTTAAAAAGGAAGTTAGGAGGAACTTGCGCATATGAAAATACAAGGAGGAAAATAATTCACATCTACACTGATTCTATCCATTTGCTCTTTGATTACGACCCTCCTGTGTGATAAGCACTTAACATATATTGTCCTATTTGATAACAATCCTTTTGAGATCCTGGTATTCTTACTATTTTACAAATGAAAAGATAGGATTAATGTGTTTTTCCCCCAAGTCAAAATAGTGTAATCAAGCATTAGTCTTCAGATCTCTTGTTCTAGTTCTGTTAAGAGTTTGTTAATGCTTCAGAGAGCCACTTTGTTTCTTTTTGGAAAAAGCCTGTTCATACCTGTTTAGATGTAAATCTGTTCTTGAATCACGACTAAGAGTGCCCATCCTCATGTCGCTGAGACACATCCTCATGTGTTTCAGACATGGCCTCCCACGAGGGGACAGGAGGGATAGGTTAAGTATCTGTAGCTATTATAGAGGCCAGCGGTTTTTAATGTGCAGTAGGCTAGTATTGAGAACCTGCTGAAGCTTCAGAGGAAACCATTTACTTTGAATGCTGCTTCTAGTATTTAATTGTTGCCAATAAATTTAGAAGCCTTGTGATAGGGGCTCAAGAGGATAGTTTCATTTCGTTTCTTTGTTTTTTCTTTTTTCTTTTTCTTTTTCTTTTTTTTTAACATTCATTTATTTTTGAGAGGCAGCGAGAGAGCGTGCAAGCATGGGTGGAGCAGAGAGAGAGGGAGACAGAGGCTCCTAAGCAGGCTCCAGGCTCTGATCTGTCAGCACAGAGCCTGACTCAGGGCTCGAACCCACAAACCAGGAGATCATGACCTGAACTGAAGTCCGGTGCTTAACCCACTGAGCCACCCAGGTGCCCCAAGGGTAGTTTGATGAGTTCCAGATTTATCACTCTGTATAATCTTTGAAACATTTACTTTTGACCTGGAATGGAGATTGTGGCCCAATAATCAACTCCTATTTTTATGTTTATTTTTCTAATTTGTAAATCCAAAGCCAAAAATACTTCCAGATTTGGATTATGCCACTTATTTGATAGGTTCAATAACTTGAAAATGTTTTGTTTAGAGATGCAAGTGATAGCAAAAGCACATCGTTCAAGAAATCATTAAAATCCAGTCTTTAGCCAAACATACTGGTAGGCTTTTACATCACCTTCTTTATCATGCAGTTAAAATCGTTCACAAGTACTTCAGAATTCTGTTTCTAATCAGGACACAATATTTCTCTTGAATATTATAAATGCTTCCTCTCTGTTTAGTGGGGGAAGCAGTTGATGTTGGATAAAGGCCAAAATACTGTGGCTTCATATGTGTGCTGTGGTAGTTGTACATATGAGAAACAATTTTAAAGTGCAGTAGAAATGTCATAAAATAGAAAAGGGTAAAGAAACTGTAATAAAAAATTACCCATACTGCCATCATTTAGGGATAACTCCCAGTCTAGGATAACCATTTGGTAGGAGTATATGCCTTCATTTTATCATTCTGTCTGTTTTTTTCATACTTTATGTTTTATAGAGTTCCAGTGATGCTGTGATACTGTTTTGCAACATGCTTTACCACTTAATTTTCCATTTTTTAAAAGTCTGTAAATGGTCTTCCTCAAAATGTACCATAATTATTTAAATTATTTTCTGTTGAGGGTATTTCACTTATTTCCTTTATTTTTATTTGTCTTTTGTTGTTTTTAATGATGCTGTGGTGAAGAATTGCTTTGTGCATTAATCCTTTTGTACAGCTCATTGTTTGCCTAGAATAGACCCCTAAAATGAAATTTATGAGTTTAAGATTACGATTCTGTCGAGGCATTTTACGTATACTGTTAGATTAGAATGCTACAAGCATTTTAAAGTCATATTTGCATGTAACTTACTAGTTTTGTTGTATTTTTAAGAGTACGAGGATGGTGATCTGTCATCTTGGATCAACAGGGAGAGGTTTCAGAACTATCTTACCATGGATGGCTTCCTCTTGTATGAACTTGGAGACACAGGTAACAAGCGTATATACAATGCTCCATCAATCTGTACAGTTTTTCCTTTATTGGTTACTTAAACCTGACTTTGTAGGAAGGGAATTTTAAGCTCTGTTTCATAATTTCATTCCTTAAATAGACCTCAACGCCAGTTCCGCTTTATGAGAATATAGATTAATATTAACAAGGAACAAACATTTGTATGGGGATAAAGGTCAGTTAGAAAAGGTTTCCTGGTTAGAACTCATAGTGCCAGGGAAAACTGAGGCTGGGTAATAAAGAAATGAGGAAAAATAACCAGGAACCTATATTAGGAGCCTGATTTTGTAGTGGGAGTTGGAATACAACTCCTCGCAACCTCTTAAAGCCTGCTTTTACTTGTGAGGAAAATACAGGCACCACATTAGCATGGTTTCTTAAAGTTGCATGATTGGAAATGACAAGCAAAGTAAATATAGATGCAAAACTGAAAGCGATCAGCAGCTGACTGTAGGGTCTCAGATAGATGAAAACTATTGTAAGAAGCTAACCATGTAAGTTGTAGGAGGAAGCGTTTTGTCAATTTATGTTGAATTACAAATGAGAAATAAATTATGGATATTATTGCCACATTTGTTTTCATTTATAATTTCATCGATAAGTGGGATGGAAGTATAGTTGCAGATTTTTAAAAAACGGGAAAATGTTACTCAAGGTTCAGTTTGTTTTTTTTTATATGAGAAGCAGTGTGCATGGAGTTTCCTCTTGATGATTTCCTGCTTTTGAATCTGATTAAAAATGCAAATTAGAAATGTTCTAACAGGTTCTCATGTTATTTTCTGACTCTGAGGATATTTGTTCTGGCTCCTGAGCCTACTTTTTCACGTTCTGTGTCTGGTGACATTTCTGTCTTTGCTTATCCTTACAGAGGGGGGTGTGTGCTCGCTCAGTGTTGGAAGGTGGTGTGGACACTGTCAAAGAATGTGGTTTACTTCTGGATTCTCTCAGACCCTTGTGAAAGGAAGAGGGGGACAATATAGGAATATAGTAGTTTTGCTTTCGGTTCAGTAATCATAGGAGACATCGTGACCTCGAGGTGGTTGTAGCTTCTTCTCTCAGATTAATTCGGAAAGAAGTTGGCTATGGAATGTTCCTGTTTTATGTCCAACACAATTGCCCTTGTTCGGTTGTGTTGCTGCGGCTCGGCCCCTGTTCCTTGTCCCACTGGCCACTTTGCACACGACCACAAGAGGTCCTGGCTCTTGTCCTGGTGGCGGCGGGTCCCTGTGTCTTCTGACCCCGCCTGAGTCTCCGTGTCCTCTTTCTCTGGTCTTCCTCACCCTCCTCTCCAGCCACACTGACTTCTCGGTTTCCTGCAAAGGCTGGAAACCTTGTACCAATGCGCCTTCAATACCCAGAAATGTGTAGTTAATTTATGCTCATCCATCAAACTCAGACCAGACATTGCTTCTTAAGAACATCTTTTACTGGTCCCCTCAAACTACCGAAGTTCGCTGTGTCATACCCTTTTGTAGCTTCGTGTTCCTTTCCTTTGGAACTCTTCTCGTTGTTAGCCATACGTCTGTTTGTGTATTGTAAATGATCTGTATATGTTACTATTATTCTCCCTACCAGACTGTGCTCTCCACTGGTGCCGGGCTGTGCCTGTGTGGCCATCACTGCATGGTTAAGTCCCTCAGCTAATAAATGGTTGCGCCTCACTGCGGTTTCCCCCCCCACCTAGAACAGGATAGACACGCTGGACCGCGGCGTCTGGTCTTGTGACTCTGGTCCCAGTGCTCTGCTTATGACATCCTGCTGTCCACTCGAGGATGTTAGAGATGAAAGGGATCCATGTTGTATTCAGGGTTAGGTAAATTGCAGTCCATTTTGTTTTGTGTGGCATCACTGGCAGGTAGTGACCCATGCGTGGTACTGAGCGGAATAGCGTGTAAAAATCATTCCCTTGTTACAGGTCATTCTTCTAGAGCTACGTTAGTTGATGATAAATTTCTTTTATCAACTTACTTCTTAATGTCTTAGCTTTTGACAAAATACTTAGTCACTTTGTGAGTTGTGTGAAAACCACAACTTACGAGTATATAAGTTGTTAGTTGCTATTATTTACATTTGGGGGTTGGGAGGGAGCATCTGTCTCACTTGGAGTTGGCTAGTGCACTGATTCAGTCTACTGTGCATAACATGTAGCATAATTGGAATTAAGTTCTAGAAGCTATTTACTAATTCCCGATTCATATCTACAATAAAAATTGAAAAATTTGTGTAACGAGGGTTTTGAATTGAGGTATATGTCGTTCTTAATTTCAGGAAAGCTTGTGGCGATTGCAGTTATTGATGAGAAAAATACATCAAATGAACACACCAGGTATATCAAATATCATCTCATTCAAACTTTACGTGGCTTCAGATAAACTTGATATAGTATCTTACTTTTCCTACACTGCTAGATAAGGCAGCAGATGTTGTAATTGAAAAGTCATAATATATTTTTAAACTGCAGAGATGAAATATTCATGTGTTCCTTCACAGATTAAAGTCAATTATTCAGGAAGTTGCTAGAGATTACAGAGACCAGTTCCACAGGTAGGTGCTTGCATTCAGGAACATTCCTTTATCTTTGCTTAATTATGTTTTGTTATACAGTAAGGCAAAAAATAGTACTGTTTTGTACTTTCAAAGGTGAGTCAAGATACTGAAGTGAATTATAGTATGTTGCATTTCGGTATGAATTGTTTGGACATATAAGTGAAAAAGAAACTTTCATTTGTAATTTGGAGCATACTTGCTTCTTGATAGGATTCGGGATACGTTTGTGGTTAGGATATATGGACTTGCGCTCCTACATTGAAGATAAATGTGCGGTCGCAAGTCAGATACCGACATGATAATTTTCACAGGAACTCAAAGAATAACAAAATTAAAACTAATTGATCTTTTTTGCTTTGTGCTAGCCATTGTGTTTGTGGCTGCCATAAGAGACATTCATTATATTTACTTTTTATCCCCTTTTTATTCAGAGTCTTCTAGTAAAGTATGAGTGATACATATTTATATTTGTCCTGCTATGAGCATTTTCTGATTAGTTCTTTTTAGAAGTGGGTATTTTTTCTTAAACATATTTTAATTAGAAAAGTTTATATTGCCCTGCATGTTAAATATATAGAGACTAGAAATGTCTTAGGACTTGTTTAATATTACTCGTGTGTATTTGTATCTCAGAGGCCAGTAGAATTCATACTCTTTTCTACATTTATTTTATGTGATTTATATTTAATGTTTATAGTGTTTACATGCTTACCAAGCCCTAAAGTTCAGTTCTTGGTACGTATTTACCTTATTTTGTATCTAATAGTGTTCTCTGTCTCTCTCTCTCTCTTTTGTTTTTCTTTTGGTTGTTGTTATTTAGAGATTTTCAGTTTGGCCATATGGATGGAAATGACTATATAAATACTTTGCTAATGGAGTAAGTAAAATTCTAAATGATTACATGATTTCCTTATCAATTCTGTCAATTTTTAAATTTCTGTTTCTGAGAAACAAAAGAACTCCTAGCTGGAAAAAAAAGCAAACTTTCCTATATGCTGGTACAGATATTCTCTCCTCAGATACCATACTTTCATTTTTAAATCTAAATTTGAAACTCAGTGAGCTTTAATAATTGTACTATATTAAAAAAAAATTACTCGGGGTGCCTGGGTGGCTCAGTCAGTTAAGCATCTGATTCTCGATTTCAGCTTATGTCATGATCTCGTGGTTTCATGAAGTTGAGCCCCATGTCGGGCTCTACGCTGACAGTACAGAGCCTATTTGGGATTCTCTCTCTGCCCTTGCTGCTCCCTCCCCCCCACCCCAGTGCACAATGTGCGCACGCACTCAGATAAACATAGAAAAAAATTTATTTCCCAATTCCGTGTTAATAATTGATAGCATTTTGGAAAGAAGACAGTGTTCAAAAACTTCTAGATTTAACACACACTTTAAGTTCAGTTTTAATGAGTAAATGTAACTTAAGTAAACATTTTTTTTTTTAAGTTTGTTTATTTTGAAAGGGAGAGGGTGCACCCATGTGAGTTGGAGAAAGGGAGAGAGAATTCCAAGCAGGCTCTGCACTGCCAGCATGGAGCCCCGTGTGGGGCTCAAACTCATGAATCATGAGATTGTGACTTGAGCCGAAATCAGGAGTTGGACGCTTAACCAACTGAGCCACCCAGGCGCCCCTTAAGTAGCATGTTTTTACATTCAAGAATTAACTGCTATTTTAGAAGAATTTATTTTAACAGATTAAAATAGCTTTATAGGGAAAATATATGATTTTAAAATAATTCTGTCAGTTATGTTTATGATGTAAAGATTTGATTTGTCACTTCAAAAAGTTGGTATTAGAGGGGCGCCTGGGTGGCGCAGTCGGTTAAGCGTCCGACTTCAGCCAGGTCACGATCTCACGGCCCGTGAGTTCGAGCCCCGCGTCAGGCTCTGGGCTGATGGCTCGGAGCCTGGAGCCTGTTTCCGATTCTGTGTCTCCCTCTCTCTCTGCCCCTCCCCCGTTCATGCTCTGTCTCTCTCTGTCCCAAAAATAAATAAACATTGAAAAAAAAAATTTATAAAAAAAGAAAACACTTAACCTACCTATACTGAATGAATTTCAGGTAAGAGTCTACTCTATGGAGTAGACATTTAATATCTACTACGTGTCACACGCTGTGATTGGTACTGTTGATGTAGAAAACGAGTTGAGTCCCTGTCTTCAAATACTTACAGTCTGCTGGGTAACACAACATAGTAATTCCACAACTGTATGAAAAGGTCTTTGTAGTAGAAGGTTTTGGAAACATGGAGGCTCTCACCCCCACCCCAGTGCACACAAAGGTGGAAGGTTCAGAACATGCTTGCTAGAGGAGGCAGTAATTAAGAGAAGTTTCCTGCAAGAAGAAAAGCAGAGAACTCATTCCAGACAGAGCCTAACAGCACACACAAGAGGTGGTGGGAAAATGGGGCTTTGGAGAGCGTGGAGATTTAAGATCGCCCCCGAAGTGAAGGTGCGGAAAGCTCACTCACTAGAGGCCGGTGACCTCCTCCAGCGACACCGAGGTGCCAGTTCAAGTTCACGGCGTTGTGCCCTCGTGCCGTGTGTGGTGTTCTCTAGCTTGGTGTGGGAGCAGAGGCAGAGCGTTGCCTTGCTTCAGGTTTCAATGCATGTATTCCATTGGGGAAATAAAAACCAAATTTACAATCCCAAGATAACATTCGTAATTTTCAGTTAAAAGTCTTAAAATTATAGCGTTACCTTTATTCATTTATATTTATTATCCCTTTTGTTATAATAAAGACTTGAGAGTGTTTATCAATGACATAAAGTACCAGATATCCTATATCACGAAGACATCAAGACAAAGGAAACTAAAATAAAAGATCTTTATTATTTGAGGGATTTATCATTTGTAGGTAATTATTAAAGGTAATTGAAAAATTTGGCCTTGAATTTTTCATACTCAAAGAAACATTATTTATACATTCCCCATAGTCTGTCAAACAACTATCGCTTATAAGGAGTATGGCAGACTTTGCAGAAACCTAAGAGAATATGCTATGCTATATAATCTCAAAATGGAGGACACTATAATAGAAATATATTTTTAATAGAATTTTTACAGGATATATAGTAGGGACTTTGATACAACCATTTCTTGCAATGTCCTTCAAGGCAAGCCAGCATTCAGTAAAACATGGTTTGTAAGAAGTCAAAGCAGTCTGGGTCTAATAAACAGCTCCTTGATCCAGGATAAAATATTCAGAATATGTACAGATGATGGGCCGTCCTTCAGGAGTATGACTTTTAATGTAAGTTGTGAGATAGTAGACATTTTGAGCTACAGTCATGGTCAGAGAACAATAATAATCTCCACCACCAACACCTTGTTGTGTTGTTTGTTTTTTATTCATATTTTGGTTTTTTTTTCTTTTCTGAAAGAAGAGAAAGCATATGATGGTTATGTGATAATAATTGAAAGTCCTTATTGAGCACTTAATTCTGTGACCAACACTGGATTGAGTGGTCAATATGTATTTTTGAACTTTTGTAGAACTTAGTAAGGTATAAGTACGATTGTTATTTCCATTTTGTATAGATGAGGAAATTGAAATTTCTTAGAAGAAACCCAAGGAAGTTAAGTAATATGCCAAAGGATGCCCAACAAGTAAGTTAAAGAGATCCAGTTCTCAAATCCAGAACTCTCTTACTCCAAAGCTCTTCTGTGCACTAATATTGTCAGATAAATTAGTGGAATTTAATAGGTATTGATGCCTAAAATGTTTTTAATTTAGGACAAACACATGATATTCTATAAGATAGTTATATGGCAGCACTATGCTTTTTAAATTTTCTCAAAATAAATAGGGACTATCAGACCCTGGGTCTACTAACTTTGTTTTGTTTGGGGTTTTTGTGAATATAATTAAGAGGGAATAGGATGGAATGATGTTTTCCATTTCCATCATTATTCGAATTGAATTATTTCACCACAGATAGTCTTTAGTTCAACTGTGTATTGAACTTTTTTACAATATGTGCTTTTATAGGATGGCCAAATTCTAATCCATTCTATAAAATTATAGAAGTTTTTTGCTATTTACACATTATGATAACTGATAACTAAGCTGTTATCAATCAAAAAGTTGGTTTTTGCATTTATTAGGAAGAATGAAGATTTTTTTTTAATTATACAATCAGTTAATTCTTGCCTAACAATAATATTGGATAATCAACCACCTGATACCCAGTAGCTTCAAGCAATAGTATTTGTTCTCTCTCACTTGTCTCGGCTTGGCTGAGTTGACTGGGCACAGAAGGATGTGGCTCCAAACTGCCACTGAGGTGCCATCAGCTGCACAGTCTTCCATGTCCTTGACCTTAGCAGGACGTTTTCCTGGGGCTCTTCTTGTGGCAGTCACAGAAAGAGAAGAAGGCAGGCCTAGCCCTGCAAGCATAGTTGAAGCCTCTGCTCGAGTCGCTTCTGTTACCTTCCCCCTGGCCAAGTCCATGGCTGGCCAAGTCCATGGCTGAGCCCAGCATCAGGAGTCACATGAGCACGATTTGCCTCACTGGGAAAAGGGCTTTGGGGGGGGGAAGGAGAGAGAATTATGAGCGATGAAGCAATCCACAGGACTCGGTTACTTATGTGGTGATAAAACAGTGGTGGTGTAAATTGTTTCTACTGTAGCTTTGTGCTTTTGTATAATTTTTTTTTTTTTTAAATGAAAGACCTGAGTTTTATTTTTATTTTTGGGACAGAGAGAGACAGAGCATGAACGGGGGAGGGGCAGAGAGAGAGGGAGACACAGAATCGGAAACAGGCTCCAGGCTCTGAGCCATCCGCCCAGAGCCTGATGCGGGGCTCGAACTCACGGACCGCGAGATCGTGACCTGGCTGAAGTCGGACGCTTAACCAACTGCGCCACCCAGGCGCCCCTGTATAATATTTTTATATAGGCACAAATAGCCATAAGCCCATGTGTAGGTGACATACAGAATTGAGCACCTCCCTTCCTTTTATGATTATTCAACAACCTATCCTTGAAAGGAAAAAAATAAAACATTATTTCAATTAAATGACACCTGTTGGTAATGTTTTCTCTTGTATCAACTGAGTTGATACATAGTGTATCAGCGAGGCCCTTCCTGAGGACGCCTGTGGAATGTGCATTGGGATAGTGGGAGTTCAGAGAATTTGGAATAGCATCTATTGAACGTGTACGATGTACGAGGGACTGTGCTGAATATTTGAGTTTTCCTAATTTTTAAAACAAGATAACCTCCCACTACCCACTTCTTATTCGTTTATAAATGAAAAACATTAGGCTTGAAAAGCAAATGGTGGGAAAGCCCCAGGCTTGCACACAGGTGGCGTGACTCCAGATACCGCGCTCTCTCCCTTCGAGTTCCCTTCGTGCCACTTGACTGGAGCGGGTCGTGTGTGACCCAACATTGCTGGTATTTGGAGGGAAAGGAGTGGGGTTGCCCGGAAATTGACACTTCATACATAATAATTTCTGTCCTTCAGTTTAATTATAAATACCAAGCTGTCTGATACCATATATTAGAATGTTTATCATACAGTCCTCGTTTAGCTTTTTTTAAACCGATGCACAATTTGAAATGTTCTTCATGTAGACACGGAGACAAAGCTACTCATACAGCTTCCTCCTTTTGTACTTGTTACTTAGCTATAATAGAAATGACTGTCAGAATATTTGTTCTCTCTCTGTTCAATGTGTATTTTGATTCCTTTGTTTTTCTCTTTTCAGTGAACTGAAAGTCCCGACTGTGGTTGTACTGAATACTTCAAACCAACAATACTTCTTACTGGACAGACAGATCGGCAGTGCCGAGGACATGGCACATTTCATTCGTGACATCTTAGATGGCACAGTCCCGGTGAGTTGTTCGCTTCTGTTTCACAGGGGCCGTGGGAGGAGGTGGAGGAGAAACAAGTTTTCTTCTTTCCCTCGGACTCTGAAAGGAAGGGGCTGCGCCTGGCGGAGGGGGGCAGGGGGGGCAGGGGGGGCAGGGCGGGCTCCCGCCTCCCGCCTCGCTTCTCTCATGTCGCAGAGCCACATTCTGTGAGACACGGAAGCTGCTTATGGGTGGGGACATCCTAGGGGTATCTGGAAGACATGGTTGGCTGTCACAGTGACGTTTGGAGTCGGGGCTGCGGATGCTGAGAGGTCTGCCGTGTGCAGAGGCATCCCAGTAGCGAGCTGCCCCGGCCCTTAACCTCTCTGAGTTCAAGAGCATAACTGGATTAAGTTATTCAGACTGCTTTCCTAAGGAAAACCTGTGACTAAGACCTCAGTTTTTTGAGAGATGGGGAAATGTACCGAGAATCAGCCTCAGTGGAGAGTTCCAAATCAACCACATAAAATATTTTCTAGAAATAATGAATGGGTCATCTTCACTTTGCATTTTTCCCTGTAAGGAGTACTGCAGTGTTACTCAAAGTGTGGGTTGTCACCCGTATTATGGGCTCATGAAATGACTTCAGATAGGAGCGGCAGGCATCATAATTCAGTAGGCTAGAATAAAATAGAAAAAGTAGGAGACTTCTAGACTTCTAAGAAGTCTAATTACTGGTTTGTGAGAGCTTTGTTTCAGGTTTTTACAAACTTTATTTGAAAGTTGGCTCACAGAATAACAAGCAGTTCTTCTGAAAACAATCACAGAGTAGGAGTTTTATATTTGTGAGAACAATACTTGTTGAAATGAAACTCACCTATATGAGTGAGAATTCTTCCATATGTCAGTTAGTGAAACCCAGTTCAAACTGTTTGACCACAAAGTGAGCTTCGTACAGAAATTCAAGGAATGAGCCAGACTTCAGAGATACCTGAAGGCAGGGATTTGATTTTCAAGAATTTTCTTCTCTCCCTTTGAGCACTTTTTTGCCTTTTGGGCATCATTCTTGGGGAGATTCCCTCCACAATAGTTGAGGTGCAGTGACTTTAACAAGCTCAGCTAAACCCAGAAAGAAGTTGGGCAGGGCTCAGGTGGGTCAGCATCAGCCAGGATGTTCGGAGTGTCAGTAGGGAGACTGAGTCTTCAGAGGAGGGTCAGAGTGTGTTCACGCAAGAAAGGAGGTTGGGGGGGAGGGGGACGGAAAACACAGTAAATATTTGCTGCATGGCTCTTTCAGGTGCTTTTTGTAATCCTCTGGGGTCAACCCTGACCTGCAGTTGTAAGATTATAACAGGAAAATGAAGTTATAGTACTTAAATAATGTAATTGTTCTCTTCCTGTTAAATTTAAGGCCCAAGGAGGTGATAGCATTTTGCAGAGATTGAAAAGAATAATATTTGATGCCAAATCGACTATTGTGGTGAGTCGTGACAGCTTGCTTGGTGTCACTGATAATTGAAAACGTATGGGTTAATGTCTAAGGAAGGTAAAATCTGATATTTCAAAGGGTTAGGTAAAAACATACATCTTTTTTTTTCTTCTTTTGAGAAAGAGAGTGCAGGCGTGTGCATGCAGGTCAGGGAGGGACAGAGGGAGGAGGGGAGAGAGGATCTTAAGTAGGCTCCTCACCCGGCACGAAGCCTGACACGGGGCTTGATGTCACGACCTCGAGATCATGACCTGAGCCTAAATCAAGAGTCGGACGCTTAACCAACTGAGCTGCCCAGGTGCCCCTAAAAATACATCTTTAAAGATGAGAACTGGTGCATATTTATATTAAGAAAATGTATTCTTCGGGTGGAAGTTAAGTTTGTCTACTTATTTCTGTACGATCGGTGATTTGACCAGAGTTCAGAATCCATTACCTCAGTGACGTGACTTAGAAGCGTTTTCCGGAGCCTCTTTCCGCCCTTTTCAGTCGCGGGTTCTGAAGCTGCTTCAGCTCTCGGTCCGCATTCCTAGATTTGTTGGAGCCTTAAACTCCATTCTAGTTGTCTGTCTTGAGCTGCTCAGTCCAGAGGTGTTTTCGCTGATAATGGCCGAAAGCAGTTCTCTGAGTGGAAGTCCTCAGAGTAGGCCCTCAGCACGTGATGCGTAGCTGCTCCTCTGACTTGCACGCGATGTCTTCCCTTCCTTTTACCCTGGCTCCGTGCGTTGTTTCTACCACTGCACGGTGAGTATTCCTAAAACAGTCACTTGTGATCGCTCTCCTTCCCTTTTCCAGCGACACGTGGGACAATACTCTGTCCGCCTCGGGTGTTCTCATTAGTTCTCGAATACTGCAGAAGCCGCCTGGGTGTTCTCAGTGCCTCATTCTTACTCAGGCTTAAATTTCCACCTCAGAACACTTTTATTCTGGGAAGCCTTCCTCCGTTGTCTCAATCCAGGGTGACCTTGCCCTCCTCTGAATTCGCCTGTGTCGTTCTCAGGGTTACCGTCTGAGAAGTGTGTACCCACAGCCCATAGGATACAGTGTAGTTGAAAGACCTGTTCAGCCAAATTGCTTTTACTTTTTCCTGAGACCTGAGGAGATGGTGTATACGCTGAGAGGAGTTGTTATTAAGCTCGTGTGGCTTTGCTACTAACCAGAAAGTAAAAAGGATTTAAAGCGTCCTGTGAAGAGGAACGTGTATGCACCTGCTTTACGGTAAACAAGCAGTCTTCTCGGTGAGCAGGTTCGTCTAGTCCAAGATACTACTCCGAAGCTGCTGGGCACGTAGTTACCGTCTCAGAGAGACCTTTGTGGTTGATGTGAGGAAAATGAATGTCCTTAGAAAAGTCATAGAGTATTTGGTGCCTCTTTCTGCTGCTGGTAGCTGGATACACACACACACACACACACACACACACACACACACACACACACACA
>NW_024421842.1:0-5435 GCF_014898765.1 Herpailurus yagouaroundi | reverse complement strand
CACACACACACACACACACACACACACACACACACACACACACACACGCAGTGTAAAATTTCTGTCTCTTAACAGTGTCTGTAACAGGGTAGTTACTGCAGAAATACTGACCTTGATTGATTGGAACTAAAAGAAGTTGGGGGGTAGCAAGAGGACGAACTTTGTAGTGGTTTTTTAACAAACACTGAGCTGTGATGATCTTCCCACAGTCTATATTCAAGAGCTCGCCCCTCATGGGCTGCTTTCTCTTTGGCCTTCCACTGGGTGTCATCAGCATCATGTGCTACGGCATCTACACAGCGGACACTGATGGAGGGTACATAGAAGAACGATACGAGGTGTCCAGAAGTGAAATCGAAAGCCAGGAACCAGTAGAAGACAGCAAAGAACAGGAGCCAAGCGATGGAGCCACCCTCGGGCCTACGGTGCAAGAACCCAAAGATGTATTAGAGAAGAAGAAAGATTGAATCTTGGCTAGTGTGGAATATTTGATAGGATTTCAAATTATCAAAGAGTCTATTTATTGAACTTAGACATTTAATCATGATCTTTACAAAAGAGAATATGTTATTTGTATTTTGCTAATATCAAACTGCATGGAGTAAAGTAGTCCTTCGTAAATGGGGAGACATTTGGAGCAAACACAGGAAATGTTTATCTAAAACAAAAAAATGAGGAAGCACTCCATCAGAGTTTACCATATAGATGTCGTTTTAGCAGAGTAGTTCTTTTGCATGTTTCTCTATCTGAGCATTCTGTGACAAATTAAGATTCTTGGGCAGAATATTTAAATTGGTCAGTCAGGTAGAAGACACATGTTCGATAAAGAAAAACAATACTTTCACCTCCTACCATTCATTCTCTTCCTGTATTTTAGATGAGATTTACACGGGCAAAATTAAGTCTTTAAAATTTAGCACTTTAAGGAGAACTAACACCTTTTTCCATGGATCGAATTCAGATTACAAGTTAAAAATAATTTGGTTTTATATAGCATAGCAATTTTATTTTGTTAGTTATTTTTAACGGAGAAGAAATGTTACTTTTTAACTTTCTACTCAGTTACATTATAAAATTTTCATATGGGTCTGTATAGTGGGAAAAACCAGTCTTACGTTTAATCTTTGCAAATTAAACAGGATTTACTTGGAGCAGTGATTTCAAACCACGTGCTGGGACATGCTTAGCGGGTGTCTCACTGATCACCGCAGAAAGGGGAGAGTCTGGTACTCCTACCCTTCTTTAGCCAGAATGACCTACTTTTTTTTCTCTTTCTTGTTTTGTATATTGGAGTTTCTTCTGAAAATTTCCTTTGATAAAAAGCTCCTGCTGCTTTTTAAAAAGTAATATAGATCTTATTTTTTATGTTTATGGTATGGTAACTTTATGGTAACTCAAAATATGTGTGTATCGTTGTGTGTATATAGATATATATCTATATATATATCTATATATAGATATATAGATATCTATATATATCTATATATAGATATATATCTATACACACACACACACACACACAACATGCACATATATTTACATATATATATGTAAAATTTATTGACATATGTAATATTATGGGCATGTCTATGTTCATAATGAGTAATGAGTGACATAATCAGCCTGTCGGCAAAATCTGTATCCAGTGATCAACAGCCAAGTGTTACCCTGTCCATCCTCTCAATTCTGACACCCCTTTCACCTTCTGTCTATAATGACGTAACAGAGGAGCTCTGTCCCAACTCGTGTACACAGATTGGAATTGTTGCAAGTAACACTGTGGCATATTTATTGTAGATTATTTTTGAACCCTTCATTTTAGCTAACTTTAGATTTTTATGAGATGACCATTGGGTGACCATTCGTTGAGCAATTGAGTTAAACAATAGAATGGTTTTTCGTAAACACTGAAAAATGTGTAATCATTTTAAAAGTACGCAACTCATGGTCCTGACATTGAAGTTGTTTAGGGCTTTGGTCCCCAAGGCAGCTGTTGACGATTTCTGATACTAAGCTGCTCATGACTAAAACAAAACTCGAGTATCTAAGTCCTAAAAAGTTGCTAGCAATTGTTTTATTGTATCCATATGCTCTTTTACATACAGTGATTAAATGCTTATTTTTACTGTTTGGCACTATTATTTTTAATAGTGAAGCACATAGGAAATTTCAGGAAATACTGGAAAGAAATGTTCTCAAGTGGAAACTGGAGATGAATGCTTTTAATTAAACAAATAGGTTCCTCTCCAAAGAGTAGTGAGGGATTCTTTTGGAGGAATAATCTTAATGTTCCCAGTGGTCAAGCTTGCTTTGCAGCAGTGAAAAAAAAGCTTAGGTGGGTACAGTGCCTCACTCGAGTCTAGTCTAGTAAGGAAGGTAAAGCTTAGCCTCCGCCAGTGACAGTAGGAAATGATAGGAAATGACTCCGTTTTCTCTTGTCATCTGCACATTTCTTAGCCTTTGTCAGGCATCGCTTATAAATGAAAGACCTCAGTAGGGGAAAAATAGATTAAAAGCTCAATATATATCAACATACAGAAAGTTTGGCAGTCTGTGTATTGGGATTTTTTTTTTTATCTGTAAATTAATGCCTTAGTTCTCTGTTTCCTTTTTCACAGCTCTCTCCCATTGGCCCACATTCTATTTGTGTTTTTTCAAAGTGTGACTGTTAGGAAAACAAAATGGTTAGATAGTTTATGAGTAAATAATTTTCTTTTCTGTTTGTATTAAGATTTTGCTTTTTATTTGTCGACTTTAGGATATTATCAAAGTTCTTACAAAAAAAATTAAAAATTTTGTTCACTAGTATGCTTTTAATATGGTCTCATTTAATGTGGTATCAGTACTTGGAATGCTACTTTCATTTCAGGAGAAATTACTGCAAAATATAGTTAATATCTTAATGAATTTAGTATTAGGACATACATGTCCTAATTCATTGGTGAATCTTACCATGATTGCCTATTAAGTTGGAGTTTCACGTTTTCTTTCAGTTGCAATAAAATTCTATTTTTTAATCCTAAAATTCAAAATTCTAGATGCTTGTTGTTGTGGGATCTGTTGCTCAATTTTTTTAGCAGAGAAAGTACATGTTTTTATCAAGCCGTGCACCCCCTTATACCTTGCAACCCTTTTTGTTTTGTTTCATCATACACAGTGATATTTCTCTAGCTACTATTATCTGAAACTTGTTTGAGGTGTATTAGGCCTGAATTTTTATTTTCTTCCTCGAACCTAGTGGTCTCCTGGTATCTGACTTACAAACAGCATTAAGAGCCAAATATCTGGAGGCTGAAGGAAGGACCTATGTGAGTAAACAGCTGTATTATTATTATTATTATTATTATTATTATTATTATTTTAGTGGATTTTTGTTGTTGATGTTTCTTGTGTTTTGCTTCAGGGGCTTGTTTGGTTTTGGTTTTCTAGAAAGTAATTTACATATTTCGATCATTGCTTCATATGCTATGGAGATAGAACAGGAAAAAAAAATAAGCTCTTTTTATTATGCACACGTTGTTCAAATAAACCAGTGTGGGATGTTAAGACTATCAATTAATGGTGGGATTATGTTTGCCATTTTATTTTTATAAATATATATTTTTTCTGAATGTGTCTGAGTCCAAGAGTGGGCAAAAAATAATTTTCTACTTTGGACTAAATCTATAAAGGTTTTTGAAAGTCTGTATTACTAACTTGTTGAATTCATGATATCTTGCCTTATGGCAACAATTGTAAACCTGTTTTTTTCTAAAATAAATTAATTGAAAACACGTTTATTATTTTTACTATTTTTATTTCGTTTTCGACACAAACAGTTCCTTGTGCAAGCGAAGAGGGTCGCGAAGACCGATCTTCCACAAAGTGTTTTTTCTTTTATTAAGTCGTAAGTTTTTCATCGTTATAGAAACATATAATGAGTAAACACACCTGAGATCAGATTGTTATCCCTTTATAGATGAAGAACCCGAGATTGTTGGATATATTTTGTATTTAAAACTTGATTATTTCTAAATAGTAATTTCAGAGTTTAGAGTTGAAATGATCGGAACCGAGTCCACGATTGACAGCTACATTGGGATCTCGGACATAACACAGGCTCCCCTCCTTTTCACTGTCAGTAAAATTGGAATCTAAAGCCTCAAAATGTTCTTTTTAAAAATAGCATGGCGGGAGAGGGTGCCTGGGTGGCTCAGTCAGTTAAGAGTCCGACTCTTTGGTTTCTGTGTAGGTCATGATCTCACAGTTGGGTGAGTTCAAGCCCTGTGGCTTCAGCGCAGAGCCTGCCTGGGATTCTCTCTGCCCCTCCCCTACTCGCTCTGTCTCTGTCTCAAAATAAACAAATAAACGTCAAAAAAATAGCATCAAATGGGGAGAGTATATTATTAAAAATATATATACAAATACTGTTTTTTTTTTAGTAATTTATTTTTCATATTTTATACTGTGGGCACATTTTTTAGTAAGAATTGCTCTGGCACGGGAATAACAGCCAAAAAAATGGCCCCACCCAACTTGGGAATCACACAAACTAGCTGGTTAGAATCAACCTCTCCAGTCGCTCTGTCACCCTCTGTGCATAGTTGGTAAGACGCTTACCCTCCCTGCTCCTGTGCTAATTCCAGGAAGATTTCGCCCATCTCACTGGATTAGGAGATCGGGTGAGTTACACATGAGGCATGTTAAGAACATGCCTGGCACATGAAAACAGCTCAGAAATTATACCATTTTTGTGTCAAACTTATTTCTCTTCTCACTTCTTTTAGAATTTAGTATTGCTTACCACAGAGAAAAGCCAAGACTTTGGGAGTATGAAATACCAATATGCTTAAATTTGCTCAAGCTACTTTTTGCAATTCAAGCAAATTTCAGTGGGTAGACACGTAAAGAAGTTTTCTTTAACACTGAAATTAACTAATTTAGGTTGACCAACATCTCTGAAAATCCTTTGGGTTTTGTGCTTTCAGTGAAAGTGAGTAAGCGTAAGAGGAGGGATACAAGTATTCAGTAGGATTATCAGCCCGTGTAAATAGTTTAGACAGATGTAAATGTTATTTGGACCCAGATTTAAAACACTAATGGATACTGAATATAGATGATTTGATTCTCCTGAAAGCCTTCCTGAGTACTTCTCAGTGCCTGACTTTCCTCTGAGCCCATCCCCTATAAACCGAAAAGGGATGGGGCGCCTGGGTGTCTCAGTCAGTTAAGCGTCTTGACTTCAGCTCAGGTCATGATCTCACGGTTTGTGAGTTCAAGCCCCGTGTCGGGCTCTGTGCTGACAGCTCTGAGCCTGGAGCCTGCTTCGGATTCTGTGTCTCCCTCTCTCTCTGCCACTCCCATGCTCATGCTCTGTCTCTCTCTGTCTCAAAAATAAATAAAAACATTAAAAAAAAAAAAAAAACTGAAAAGGCATTTTCAACGACTAGTAAAAA
>NW_024421841.1:0-3852 GCF_014898765.1 Herpailurus yagouaroundi | reverse complement strand
TGTGTGTGTGTGTGTGTGTGTGTGTGTGTGTGTGTGTGTGTCTGCCCCTCCCCCACTTATGGGCACACGCTCCCTCTCTCTCTTTCTCTCTCTCTCAAAATAAATAAATGAATAAACTTTAAAAAAAAGTATGGAGGAGGGACCTATATAAAGATTGTGAAAAGATCAGCAAAAAGCACAACTTATATATGCCCAAAGTTAAGCAATGATCTTATCAATGAATGAAAAAGAAATCTAGATATTTTAGGTACCCAAAATAAACTTCTATATCAACAGACAAGGGCTGGGGATCCAATTTATATGTTTAGTTATTGAGGTAATATTTCTGAACACAAAAATAGATGGCCCAAGTTGACTTTTTTTTAATAAAAGCTTAAATTTAATGAAAAAAAAAGGATGGGGTATTTTGTGTCTTTCATGCCAAATGCTTGTGTGATTGGATTTTTCACATGGCAAGCAGATGTTTTACAGTGACTTCAGTAAACTTTAATCTTAATGGCAGAGAAGTCATGACATTTAAATGTCACAAATATTTGTAGAGGTCTTCTTTTTCAAAAAGTTAGAAACAAATTCCAGTTAATAATATTTACTGAATCGTTTGGAATAGTTCAGCATTACAAGATAGAAAAGTAGAAAAGACAAAATAATGGCCCAAACAAGATAAACGGTTATGCCCACATAAATTTTCCCCTCCCCGAGGAACCTAAATCTTGTCTAGTTCAAGGCTCCACCATCCCAAAAGTGTGGTCCTCAACCTCCTGGCCCAGTAAAGTTGTAGCTGAGTTTTAGGCAATACAATGGAAGAAGACATGAAAGAGAAAGAGAGGGTAAAGGGTTTGTGCCAGCTGTCTCTGAAAGAGTATATTTATTATCAGATATTTACCATTGTACAGTTTCCTTAGGTCAGGAATACAGACCCAGCTTTGCTAGTTCCTTTGCTTAGGGTCTCACAGTGTTGCTATGAAGATATTGGCTGGATTGCATTCTCATCTTGGGGCTAAGTTGGAGAATAATCCATTTCCAAGATGACTCTTGTCATTAGAATTCCTGTCCTGTGATTGTGTAGGTAGGACAGAGGGCCCTGTCTTCTTCCTGGCTATTGGCTGGAGGCTGACTTTAGCACCTAGAGGACACAGCTCCTAAAGGCTGTTACAGTTTCTCAAGACCACCCACAGTTTCTTAAGGACATCTGCAGTTCCTTAACACATTAGCTTCCCCAAATGTGGCCAGTTATTTCATCAGACCAAATATTTATCTTCCTCTGACTGACTTATTTTGCTTAGCACAATACATTCTAGTTCCATCCACATTGTTGCAAATGGCAAGATTTTGGAGGGTTTTTTTTTCTTTTTTTTGTTCGTTTATTTTGTTTTGTTTTGTTTTTTGATTGGGGAGTAATCATCAAGCCAGAAAAGAGAGCCTCTAGAGTTCGTCTAACAAGATGGAGTCTTATGTAACATAACCTAAATATGAAAATGACATCCTGTCACTTTTGCCATATTTTATTGGTTTGCAACAAATCACTGATCCTGCCCACCCTCATAGGGAGGGAGATTATACAAGGGACTGAACAACAGAAATTAAAGATAATAAGGGCTTCTCTCATATCTGTCTACCACAGGAAGGTTCCCAGAAACCATCATACAATCTACCCTCCTGTATCCCATTAGCTTAAGCTGAGCCACAACTAGTTGAAAAATGTAGCCTTTCTTTCCTCCAGACTGCCATGTGTCCTGATACCAATGTGATTACTGTGGAAGAAGCAGAGAGTGAATATTGGGAGACAACCAGCAGACTGTCTTCCAATCAGAGACCTTCTAGTGAGAACTTCTACAACAATCCAGTGAAATAAGGAATACGACAGCACCTGGCATACATTAGTAGGTAGTTGGATGATGTTCTCTGATTACATTTACTAATCTGAGTACATTTACATGTTCTCTGAGTACATTTACATTTATACTACTTGTAGTTTGATTATGAGAATAGAAATTAAGTTCCATTAAAGGTAGAAAAGTGTTTGAATAGAAAATCATGCTCAATTTACTAGTACCCCAAGATTTGGGTCTCAGGTAAATCAATTTGAGATAGCCTTATAGCTTTAATTATTATAAACATGATCAACCTGATAACCCTATTAAAAATTTTTTTATCTGTATAACCTTTTGCAAATTCCATAGTACTTTCTCACATATTGTATTTTATTCTCAATTCTCTCAATGAGTGTCCATTCCTCTCACTTAGCAGGTGAAGTTAAGTGACCAGCCCAAAGTTCAGTAACTGGCAAATAGCACACACAGCTCAAGCTAGTGTGTAGGTCATATACCTCTACATAGATTCTAATACACTGTAATGCCAAAAAACCAATTTCACTGAAGAATTAAAATGTGAGATATTAAGCATTTGAACAAATGCTAGATGCTGGTTAAGCTCTAGATATATGGAAATATCCAGATAATTGACATATTTTTGTTTTGGCCTCTTTGCTGTGTTTGACATAGCCTCAGCCAAAGGACTGACGAAAAGGAGAGAAGGAGAGAAAGGGAAGGGAAGCCAGAGGGAGGGACAAGAGTTTAGTAAAGGGTTCTGTACTACTGAAAGAGATTTAACATTTGAATAAGTGACTATGAAGAGAAATCCTTTGATTGTTTTTTTAATTTTTTTAACTTTATTTATTTTGAGAGAGAGAGAAAGAGAGCATGAGCAGGGGAGGGACAGAGAGAAAGGGAGAGAGAGAATCCAAAGCAGGATATGCACTCTGAGAACAGAGCCCAACGTGGGGCTCCAACCCACAAACTGTGGGTTAATGGTCTGAGCCAAAGTCAAGAGTGTGACACTGAAGCAACTGAGGCACCCAGGCACCCCATGAAGAGAATTTGTTAAGTAAACTATTAGTTACAAAAGTGAATCCAATCCTTCAGAAACGTGGTGGTTGCAAACACTGAGACCTTTCCAAAACAAGTTGTTGCTGGATTATAGAAATTAAACTCTTTCATGTACACTCTCCACCCTTCACTCTCTATTACCCTGGACACTCTGTGGCTGTAACTGTGGTTTTTTGTTTCTTGCTTTTTTTTGTTTGTTTGTTTTATTTTGTTTTTCTGGAGAACTAAAGAAAGAAATTAGGCCAAATGTCATGAGTCACTAAAAGTCAGTCCCACAGAGACCAAAACCCTAAAGAGTCAGTTTCTCTGACCCTTTACATGCCCTTACTCCTCCCCAGACTAGGTCAAGTTGCTTGATATTCACTCTCATTGCCCAGTATGTTTCATTGAGGCACTTAATTATAATAATTATAAGTAATGTAATTAATTGTGAAATAATAGCTCTGTAATAATAATGTGAAAGTCAGGAGGTCAGGGTCCAGCTCATTACTGTATTTCTGAGCATATAATATACAAGTATATACATACCCCTTACATATTTGTTGATGGTCTAAGCATAACTAATCCATTGGGAAAGCATCACAGTTTAATGAAATGAGCCTAAGTTGTAGAATTATATCTCTATCATCACTTTTTTTCTCTCTCTCCTCCCCACCCTATACCTAACCTACTTCAAAGGTCTCCAACAGTGTATAGACTTTGGAACTTAAATTACTTCACTTCCTAAACCTGGTTTTCTACTTGTACACAATGATAATCATACTTTGTTGACCTCTTATACAGGCTACAAGACACACCATATACACAGTTGCAACATGTGGCAAGTGCTCATCATGTTTTCTGTCTCATTATCATCTCTGTTGCTATTTTTGTGCAGAGGTTCTATTATTACTATCAATTAAATTGATATGGTTTTCCTGGCTTTGTTTGGTTTAAATTCTATCTTATATTGAAAACAATAGTTTTC
>NW_024421840.1:0-7206 GCF_014898765.1 Herpailurus yagouaroundi | reverse complement strand
AAAGCAGGAAAGAACATCCAATGGAAAAAAGACAGTCTCTTTAACAAATGGTGCTGGGAGAACTGGACAGCAACATGCAGAAGGTTGAAACTAGACCACTTTCTCACACCATTCACAAAAATAAACTCAAAATGGATAAAGGACCTGAATGTGAGACAGGAAACCATCAAAACCCTCGAGGAGAAAGCAGGAAAAGACCTCTCTGACCTCAGCCGTAGCAATCTCTTACTCGACACATCCCCAAAGGCAAGGGAATTAAAAGCAAAAGTGAATTACTGGGACCTTATGAAGATAAAAAGCTTCTGCACAGCAAAGGAAACAACCAACAAAACTAAAAGGCAACCAACGGAATGGGAAAAGATATTTGCAAATGACATATCAGACAAAGGGCTAGTCTCCAAAATCTATAAAGAGCTCACCAAACTCCACACCCGAAAAGCAAATAACCCAGTGAAGAAATGGGCAGAAAACATGAATAGACACTTCTCTAAAGAAGACATCCGGATGGCCAACAGGCACATGAAAAGATGTTCAGCGTCGCTCCTTATCAGGGAAATACAAATCAAAACCACACTCAGGTATCACCTCACGCCAGTCAGAGTGGCCAAAATGAACAAATCAGGAGACTCTAGATGCTGGAGAGGATGTGGAGAAACGGGAACCCTCTTGCACTGTTGGTGGGAATGCAAATTGGTGCAGCCGCTCTGGAAAGCAGTGTGGAGGTTCCTCAGGAAATTAAAAATAGACCTACCCTATGACCCAGCAATAGCACTGCTAGGAATTTATCCAAGGGACACAGGAATACTGATGCATAGGGGCACTTGTACCCCAATGTTCATAGCAGCACTCTCAACAATAGCCAAATTATGGAAAGAGCCTAAATGTCCATCAACTGATGAATGGATAAAGAAATTGTGGTTTATATACACTATGGAATACTACGTGGCAATGAGAAAAAATGAAATATGGCCTTTTGTAGCAACTTGGATGGAACTGGAGAGTGTGATGCTAAGTGAAATAAGCCATACAGAGAAAGACAGATACCATATGTTTTCACTCTTATGTGGATCCTGAGAAACTAAACAGGAACCCATGGGGGAGGGGAAGAAAAAAAAATAAAAAAGAGGTTAGAGTGGGAGAGAGCCAAAGCATAAGAGACTGTTGAGAACTGAGAGCAAACTGAGGGTTGATGGGGGGTGGGAGGGAGGAGAGGGTGGGTGATGGGTATTGAGGAGGGCACCTTTTGGGATGAGCACTGGGTGTTGTATGGAAACCAATTTGACAATAAATTTCATATATAAATTAAAAAATAATAATAAAGTTTTACATTTGAAGACCAGAAAAAAAAAAAAAAAAAAAAGAAGAATCTAAACCTTGTATTTGGGTTCCACCCAAAATGGAATCTAACCCCAATTTCCTACAGGAACATTGCAATGATCAATCATATAGCAGACATCAGAAAATGGAAAAACAATGGTATATGTTAAAACACATTTTCGGTAGCCCTAAGACCAAACCCTTGAAATCTACAAAATATGAATGGGACGAGGTGGGGAGAAAGTGCCCCTGCATAAAACAGTAATTCATCTTCATTTAATAAGGTATAGGATACACTCAGGTGTGAATGATCATTTTGTGTTTGTTCCATGTGTACAATATGTGGCCATTTGTACATTGTGTGGACATGGTTGATGTCAAAGAGAAGAAATATCACAGCAGTTAGACAAATAAAGTTTATATTCCTTTGAGAAAGGTACAGAATTTACCTCTACTAATCCATGATCTGTAATAAGTTTCAAATGGCTGTTGGAACTAGAAAAATTACAGATGATATAACTAGAAATCTCATGTTCAAAATATGCCTCATGCTAGCAAATAATATGGCTTAGTAAACATGAAACAAAAATTTCAAATTCTAGCTGTTCTAAATTTACCACAAGTAATATCTTTTATTAGGTAATAAAACCATAGAGACAAATTCAATCAATCAAGCCTTGCAATCTTATCCTGCAGATAAAACATACAATCAGCAGATTGTACATTAATTATTTTCTAATAACTAATAATTTATTTGAAATTGTACTTTAAGTGTCTATCCCCAAATTCTTTGCATACTTCCATATTTGGGCTAGAAAATTCCTTGGTTATCTGGTTTAAAGCTATTATGAGAAGGATTCAAAGAAAATACATTGCAGAAGCGCATATTGAACAATATCATGTGCCTAATAAAGAGATCACATATATTGATGAGCTCTTTATTTTTAATTTATTTTTAAAGAGAGGCAGACACAGAATCCAAAGCAGGCTCTAGGCTCCAAACTGTCAGCACAGAGCCCAATACGGGGCTTGAGCTCACAAACCATGAGATCATGATCTGAGCTGAAGTCTGTCTGACACTTAACCAACTGAGCCACCCAGACACCCCTTGATGAGCACTTTTAAAAGGGCACTTGGAGAAGTTACCTCAACTCTGCTGATTTTTGCTATGTTAGGCATTCTTACAAATATTTTGTAATTACTTGTTTATCTACTTTCAAAAAAGAATGCTTCTAACATTGGACACTATGACAACTCTAGAGCTGTGATTTAATTGGTTGTTACAATCCAATATTTAACCAGTGATAAACACACCCTGAGATGTACCATATATATGTATGATTCAGATTTAGTTTTTATTGTTTTAACTATGCATTTTAGGAGACAAGAAAACTAAATTCTACTCCTGAAACTATTATCAATACTATATGTTAACTGACTGGAATTTAAATAAAAACTTGAAGAGAAAAAAAGAAAAGAAAAGAAAAGAAAAATCATTACCTCCTTAATTGGAAGCCAATAACTAAAGACAAAAATTTCAACTCTAACCCAAGTTCAGGGTCCAGGTTGTGAGAGTACCATAATGATAGAGGGAAAAGGAAGATTAATGTTCAGGCAGTGCTTTTTACAAATGGCTAATCTATGTACCTCACATTATTCCCCAAACGAAAGTAATTATATTCTTTCTTCCTGCTTCTGCTAAAGCCATCAAACCTAATGTCCTGTTTTTACTCCTTTCCCATTAATATTATCTTTGATGAAAATTTTTAATATGATCTCTCCAGTGTAAAACTTTCAGCATATGAGCTATGAAGATATTTGGGGCATGGGAACAGGAAAACAGAGTGTGATTGGTCCCAGGCCTCAAATATTATCTTAGATAACTGTGTAAAGCATACTTGAGTTTAGGTCTATATACTCCTTTCTTCAACTGCATTAAAAAAATGAATAAATTCATACTGTAGTTTCCTTATTTTTACAAAGGAATTATGTATTTTCCTCTGCAATTCAGTCTGGATACCATGGGAGGATTAGGAAAAAAAACATGTTAATAAGGAGCAATATTTTTTTTTTAAAGCTAAAATACTACTCAGAAGAATTTAATAAGAATCTCCTGCCCTTATGAAGCTTGTGTTACTTACAGAGGAGTAGAGATTTGTCATCATCTCTGATTTTAGGACCTCACTCAGTAATTTGATTTTATTATTCTGTTCATCCCTCTTCAGAGCCCTTCAATCATTCTAGTTTTATTTTCAGTGCTTTTCTTCAGTACCAAAATCTTGCTGAAATAAAACCTGACTGTGGAATCATTACAGGATTTGTTGGCAGTACAGTCATTAAAATTGTGTGAGCATCTCCCTCATATAACTTCTTCTAAGGGCATAACATAACACTAATATTATACTTTTTATGGGAAGAAATATTTTTCTTTATGTGCTAAAATCAGAAGCAAGTGAAATCACATAGCACTAAATTCTGAAATTTTAGATAAAACATTTTGCAAATAAGTAAAATAAAAGCTGGCTACAATGTTAAGGTTAATCATTAACTATACTTACAGATTGTAATTTTTTTCATTTATACAGGTGATAATAATTTAAACTAACTACCATGCTCAAAAATATGGTATGTAAGGACTAAAGAAATGAACAGAGCTAGGGAATAAAAGAAACTTAAAATTCTGAACTATTTTATGGTTTCATTTTAAAGATAAGGAAAATTTAGAAAACAGAAGTAGGAACAGAGGATCTTGAACTTTAGATCACATAAGAATCACTTCAGGTGACTAGTAAAAATACAGCTTCCCAATATATCCCCATCAAAGATTGTAATTTAATAGCTCTGGGCACAATTTGGGGGATCTGCATTTTTGCAAATATTCCCAATGAACCTAATTCAGAGAGTCTGTTTGAGAAACACTTGAATAGATGGGCAGAACTCAGGGCCCTTGACTCCAAGTTGAATATTGTTTATCTTATACCACAGCGTCTTTGACTTTTTTGTAATTTTTAAATTCCATTCTTTTTTTCTTTTTAATTTTTTTTCAACGTTTTATTTATTTTTGGGACAGAGAGAGACAGAGCATGAACGGGGGAGGGGCAGAGAGAGAGGGAGACACAGAATCGGAAACAGGCTCCAGGCTCTGAGCCATCAGCCCAAAGCCTGACTCGGGGATCGAACTCACGGACCGCGAGATCGTGACCTGGCTGAAGTCGGACGCCCAACTGACTGCGCCACCCAGGCGCCCCTTTAAATTCCATTCTTAAAGGATGTGCAAATATTTGGAATTACAATTCCAAAGTGTCCATTGAGTTTCAACCATGATTTGCAGAAGTTAGTATGAGGAATGTCATTTCTTTCTTGCCAGGAGTAGTTAGCTCTACCTATTTAGCTACATGGATGTCTCTGCCTATTTCCATATTATGGCAGTTTTGTCTACAGAGAGGGACAACTAAGATCTGATATGTGTTTTTTGGTCAAAGACACAGATGGGAACTCAAAACATGACCCTTTGGTTAGAACAAAACCACTGACTGGCAGTTAGATTTACAAGGACACCATCACCTTGAAAAAGAACTTCCCTGGGAACACATGAGTGGCAGCATTTGATTTACTGTCGTTAAACGTGCTCTGGTTTAAAAAAAAAAAAGTGCTGTATCTCTCTGAAATTGGAAACTATTCTTAAAATGACAAATCACTGGACTATTTACCTTAACATAGAAGCTCAGTAAATAACATTGCAACAAAATAAAATTTGGACTTGTTCATCAAATGTATGAAGCAACTTGCCAAGGAAGAGGAAAAGATACATTTTTCCACTTTTCACCAGCTTTCTACTTTAGCTTCCTAGAGGAAATACCGTCTGCCCATTCTACCTTGATCCAGCAGAGAAGCAACTGTATCTACAATTGCTCCAAATGTAAGAAACATTGTAGAAAATTTCTTCTCTTTTTTCTCTTTTCAGAAAGTGAGAGAGAAAATTGTTTTTTTTTGTGTGTTTTTTTTGTTTTTTTTAGAGAGAGAGTAAGCGAGCAGTAGAGGGAGAGAGAGAATTAACAGGTTCTACGCGGGGCTCCATCTCTTCACTATGAGGTCATGACCTGAGCCAAAATCAAGTCCTATGCTTAACCAACTGAGCCAGCTAGGTGTTCCGAAAATAGTTGTTCAATTTAGGATAATTATCGACTTCTTGAAATTTAAAAAACAAAGCTCTTTCTTTCTTTAACTTAATTACCTGGATGGATTTAAAACACCAACCACTACAAATAAAAGTTCCATTTCACAAGAATAAAAGAAGTTTAATTTAAAGGACTTAAAGAATCAGAGTTGAAGGCTTCATTCTACTGCTCACTTGAATCCCTTAAAGCCTGTACCTTGAACCTCTGCTTCACTGGTAGATAATATAGTGAATCATCTAAGAATTTAATAAAACTGGATTATAAAAGATTTTACAAACTGTAAGTCACAATTATAATCCCATCTATATTATAATTTTCTAATTAGGGAATCCATTTCAGTGATTTGAAAGTTTCTACAATAGTTATGAGGATTTAATTTGATAAATTAAAAAAATTCCAACTCACTCCATAAAGTACAGTTGACCCATCACCATATGGGGGGGGGGGTAAGGGGCACTGAACCCCCGTATAGTTGAAAATCTGTGTATAACTTCTGACTCCCCAAAAACTTAACTACTAACAGCCTACTACTGATCTTAAGCCTTACTGATAATATAAGCAACTGATCAACAAATATGTTGTATGTTATATATATAAGCTGTAGTCTTACAGTAAAGTAAGCTACAGAAAAGAGGATATTATTAAGAAAATCATAAGAAAACACATTCACAGTATTGTATTCTAAAACAATACAATCTATATATAGATGGACCTGTATAATTCAAACCCATGTTATTCAAGAGCCAACTACACACTGGCATTATGGGATCTTGCCACCAATGCTCCTGTATAGTGTAAAAGCACAGCTAAACATCCTGGGAGCATTTCAGAAGAGGAGCACCTCAATTTGGTTACCTATTTTCTGTGAAGTACTCTTGAACATAAAAGCCTCTGAGTGTTAATTGACACTTTCACCTTGAATTGGAGAGCCTCTATAAATTATCATCATTTTCTTTTAAATGTCATGTTGTGTTCCTCACATCATTTTATCCAGTTTTCCTCATTTCTAAAGGAAACACAGTAAGATTACATGGACAGATTGCTTCCATCAATGACAATGTACATGAAATGCAATGACAAGAGCCAAGCCATACTTTCTTAACATGACTTTAGTTCAGAAGGTAAGGTTGCTATAAAATTCCAAAATTTGGGCTTTATGTTTCCTCATTTTATATATTGTTCTTAAATCTTTCCCCATGTATGAACTAAGTTGAAAATGATCCTACTTATTTTAATAAGTGGAAAATATAGCTAGTAATAGCATTTGGGCTGTATTTAACAGCCAACTCTCCAACAAAAATGCCTCTAAATCTCTACTCTATGCAGACCAGAAAACCAGAGGTAGCAATAAGAAAGTCTTATTGTAAGAAAGTAGCAGGTGCTTAATGCCATCTGATTAGTGTGGAGAAGGAAAGATCTGGGTGGGGGATGGAGAAAGCACAGAGGTCTAACCTGATCTAAGAGAGATTTCATAAAGAAGCTGAGAGTTCAACTGAACCTTAAAGGAAGGGTCCACTTAAGTGCACAGCAGGTGAGATCAGCACAGCTGGAGAGTTGAGTAAAAGTATGGAGGAGGGAGGGGTGCCTGGGTGGCTCAGTGGGTTAAGCATCCTACTTCGGCTCAGGTCATGATCTCCCAGTTGGTGACTTGGAGCCCCGTGTAGGGCTCTGTGCTGATAGCTCAGGGCCTGGAACCTGCTTTAGATTCTGT
>NW_024421839.1:0-4718 GCF_014898765.1 Herpailurus yagouaroundi | reverse complement strand
GCTTTGTTTGGTTTAAATTCTATCTTATATTGAAAACAATAGTTTTCGAGGATTGGAGGGAAGATGGCGGCGTAGGAGGACGCTGGGCTCACCGCGCGTCCTGCTGATCACTTAGATTCCACCTACACCTGCCTAAATAACCCAGAAAACCACCAGAGGATTAGCAGAACGGAGTCGCCGGAGCCAAGCGCAGACGAGAGGCCCACGGAAGAGGGTAGGAAGGGCGGCGAGGCGGTGCGCGCTCCACGGACTGGCGGGAGGGAGCCGGGGCGGAGGGGCGGCTCGCCGGCCAAGCAGAGCCCCCGAGTCTGGCTTGCAAAAAGCGGAGGGGCCTGACGGACTGTGTTCCCACAGCAAGCGCGACTTAGCGGCTGGGAGGTCATAAGTTAACAGCTCTGCTCAGAAAGCGGGAAGGCTGGAGGACAAAGGGAAGGAAAGCTGCTGAGCCCCCGGACCACAGAGCCCAGTTTGGTGGGGAACAAAGGCGCTCGCCAGCGCCATCTTCCCCGCCCAGCCCCCAGCCAAAATCCCAAAGAGAACCAGTTCCTGCCAGGGAACTTGCTCGCTCCGCGCAAACACCCAACTCTGCTTCTGCGGAGCCAAACCTCCGGCAGCGGAACTGACTCCCTCCCGCTGCTACAGGGCCCCTCCTGAAGTGGATCACCTAAGGAGAAGCAAGCTAAGCCTGCCCCTCCTGCCCCCGTGCACCTTGCCTACCCACCCCAGCTAAGACGCCAGATCCCCAGCATCACAAGCCTGGCAGTGTGCAAGTAGCCCAGACAGGCCACCCCACCCCACAGTGAATCCCACCCCTAGGAGAGGGGAAGAGAAGCACGCACCAGTCTGACTGTGGCCCCAGCGGTGGGCTGGGGGCAGACATCAGGTCTGACTGCGGCTCTGCCCACCAACTCCAGTTATACACCGCAGCACAGGGGAAGTGCCCTGCAGGTCCTCACCACGCCAGGGACTATCCAAAATGACCAAGCGGAAGAATTCCCCTCAGAAGAATCTCCAGGAAATAACAACAGCTAATGAGCTGATCAAAAAGGATTTAAATAATATAACAGAAAGTGAATTTAGAATAATAGTCATAAAATTAATCGCTGGGCTTGAAAACAGTATAGCTGACAGCAGAGAATCTCTTGCTACAGAGATCAAGGGACTAAGGAACAGTCACGAGGAGCTGAAAAACGCTTTAAATGAAATGCATAACAAAATGGAAACCACCACAGCTCGGATTGAAGAGGCAGAGGAGAGAATAGGTGAACTAGAAGATAAAGTTATGGAAAAAGAGGAAGCTGAGAAAAAGAGAGATAAAAAAATCCAGGAGTATGAGGGGAAAATTAGAGAACTAAGTGATACACTAAAAAGAAATAATATACGCATCATTGGTATCCCAGAGGAGGAAGAGAGAGGGAAAGGTGCTGAAGGGGTACTTGAAGAAATAATAGCTGAGAACTTCCCTGAACTGGGGAAGGAAAAAGGCATTGAAATCCAAGAGGCACAGAGAACTCCCTTCAGACGTAACTTGAATCGATCTTCTGCACGACATATCATAGTGAAACTGGCAAAATACAAGGATAAAGAGAAAATTCTGAAAGCAGCAAGGGGTAAACGTGCCCTCACATATAAAGGGAGACCTATAAGACTCGTGACTGATCTCTCTTTTGAAACTTGGCAGGCCAGAAAGAGTTGGCACGAGATTTTCAGTTTGCTAGACAGAAAAAATATGCAGCCGAGAATCCTTTATCCAGCAAGCCTGTCATTTAGAATAGAAGGAGAGATAAAGGTCTTCCCAAACAAACAAAAACTGAAGGAATTTGTCACCACTAAACCAGCCCTACAAGAGATCCTAAGGGGGACCCTGTGAGACAAAGTACCAGAGACATCACTACAAGCATAAAACATACAGACAGCACAATGACTCTAAACCCATATCTTTCTATAATAACACTGAATGTAAATGGATTAAATGCGCCAACCAAAAGACATAGGGTATCAGAATGGATAAAAAAACAAGACCCATCTATTTGCTGTCTACAAGAGACTCATTTTAGACCTGAGGACACCTTTAGATTGAGAGTGAGGGGATGGAGAACTATTTATCATGCTACTGGAAGCCAAAAGAAAGCTGGAGTAGCCATACTTCTATCAGACAAACTAGACTTTAAATTAAAGGCTGTAACAAGAGATGAAGAAGGACATTATATAATAGTGACAGGGTCTATCCATCAGGAAGAGCTAACAATTATAAATGTCTATGCGCCGAATACCGGAGCGCCCAAATATATAAAACAATTGCTCATAAACACAAGCAACCTTATTGATAAGAATGTAGTAATTGCAGGGGACTTTAACACCCCACTTACAGAAATGGATAGATCATCTAGACACATGGTCAATAAAGAAACAAGGGCCCTGAATGAGACATTGGATCAGATGGACTTGACAGATCTATTTAGAACTCTGCATCCCAAAGCAACAGAATATACTTTCTTCTCGAGTGCACATGGAACATTCTCCAAGATAGATCATATACTGGGTCACAAAACAGCCCTTCATAAGTTTACAAGAATTGAAATCATACCATGCATACTTTCAGACCACAATGCTATGAAGCTTGAAATCAACCACAGGAAAAAGTCTGGAAAACCTCCAAAAGCATGGAGGTTAAAGAACACCCTACTAACGAATGAGTGGGTCAACCAGGCAATTCGAGAAGAAATTAAAAAATATATGGAAACAAACGAAAATGAAAATACAACAATCCAAACGCTTTGGGACGCAGCGAAGGCAGTCCTGAGAGGAAAATACATTGCAATCCAGGCCTATCTCAAGAAACAAGAAAAATCCCAAATACAAAATCTAACAGCACACCTAAAGGAAATAGAAGCAGAACAGCAAAGGCAGCCTAAACCCAGCAGAAGAAGAGAAATAATAAAGATCAGAGCAGAAATAAACAATATAGAATCTAAAAAAACTGTAGAGCAGATCAACGAAACCAAGAGTTGGTTTTTTGAAAAAATAAACAAAATTGACAAACCTCTAGCCAGGCTTCTCAAAAAGAAAAGGGAGATGACCCAAATAGATAAAATCATGAATGAAAATGGAATGATTACAACCAATCCCTCAGAGATACAAACAATTATCAGGGAATACTATGAAAAATTATATGGCGACAAATTGGACAACCTGGAAGAAATGGACAAATTCCTGAACACCCACACTCTTCCAAAACTCAATCAGGAGGAAATAGAAAGCTTGAACAGACCCATCACCAGCGAAGAAATTGAATCGGTTATCAAAAATCTCCCAACAAATAAGAGTCCAGGACCAGATGGCTTCCCAGGGGAGTTCTACCAGACGTTTAAAGCAGAGATAATACCTATCCTTCTCAAGCTATTCCAAGAAATAGAAAGGGAAGGAAAACTTCCAGACTCATTCTATGAAGCCAGTATTACTTTGATTCCTAAACCAGACAGAGATCCAGTAAAAAAAGAGAACTACAGGCCAATATCCCTGATGAATACGGATGCCAAAATTCTCAATAAGATACTAGCAAATCGAATTCAACGGCATATAAAAAGAATTATTCACCATGATCAAGTGGGATTCATTCCTGGGATGCAGGGCTGGTTCAACATTCGCAAATCAATCAACGTGATACATCACATTAACAAAAAAAAAGAGAAAAACCATATGATCCTGTCAATCGATGCAGAAAAGGCCTTTGACAAAATCCAGCACCCTTTCTTAATAAAAACCCTTGAGAAAGTTGGGATAGAAGGAACATACTTAAAGATCATAAAAGCCATTTATGAAAAGCCCACAGCTAACATCATCCTCAACGGGGAAAAACTGAGAGCTTTTTCCCTGAGATCAGGAACACGACAGGGATGCCCACTCTCACCGCTGTTGTTTAACATAGTGCTGGAAGTTCTAGCATCAGCAATCAGACAACAAAAGGAAATCAAAGGCATCCAAATTGGCAAAGATGAAGTCAAGCTTTCGCTTTTTGCAGATGACATGATATTATACATGGAAAATCCGACAGACTCCACCAAAAGTCTGCTAGAACTGATACATGAATTCAGCAAAGTTGCAGGATACAAAATCAATGTACAGAAATCAGTTGCATTCTTATACACTAACAATGAAGTAACAGAAAGACAAATAAGGAAACTGATCCCATTCACAATTGCACCAAGAAGCATAAAATACCTAGGAATAAATCTAACCAAAGATGTAAAGGATCTGTATGCTGAAAACTATAGAAAGCTTATGAAGGCAATTGAAGAAGATTTAAAGAAATGGAAAGACATTCCCTGCTCATGGATTGGAAGAATAAATATTGTCAAAATGTCAATACTACCCAAAGCTATCTACACATTCAATGCAATCCCAATCAAAATTGCACCAGCATTCTTCTCGAAACTAGAACAAGCAATCCTAAAATTCATATGGAACCACAAAAGGCCCCGAATAGCCAAAGTAATTTTGAAGAAGAAGACCAAAGCAGGAGGCATCACAATCCCAGACTTTAGCCTCTACTACAAAGCTGTCATCATCAAGACAGCATGGTATTGGCACAAAAACAGACACACAGACCAATGGAATAGAATAGAAACCCCAGAACTAGACCCACAAACGTATGGCCAACTCATCTTTGACAAAGCAGGAAAGAACATCCAATGGAAAAAAGACAGTCTCTTTAACAA
>NW_024421838.1:0-6773 GCF_014898765.1 Herpailurus yagouaroundi | reverse complement strand
AATTTAGTAGCCTAATACTATATCCATCTTGACTTTGGTGGTCTACTGCTTAGGATCTCACAAAGCTGCAATCAAGAATAAGTTGGCTGGGGCGCCTGGGTGGCTCGTTGGTTAAGCGACTGATTGGGCTCAGGTCATGATCTTGCAGTTTGTGAGTTCGAGCCCTGTGTCAGGCTCTGTGCTGACAGCTCAGAGCCTAGAGCCTGTTTCAGTTTCTATGTCTCCCCCTCTCTCTCCCCCTTCCCTGCTCACACTATGTGTCTCTCTGTCTCTCAATAATTAATAAACATTTAAAAAAATAAAAAAATAAAAAACAAGTTGGCTAACGCTAGGTTCTCATCTAAGACTAGGGGTCCTCTTCAAGTTCAGAACACTTCCAAGTCAGCAGGATTCAGATCCTTGCAGCTGCAGAACGCAGTGTGGTTGCTTCTTCACAGTCTGCATAAACCCCTGATGGCTGAGGAGTGTAGCCTTTCTTTAGACCCTCTTCCTCCCAAATATTCTCCAGACCCAAGACATGTCAGACTACATTGGAAAGAAGAAATTATTTTTTTTAATTTTTTAAATGTTTTATTTATTTTTGAGACATAGACCCATAGCATGAGCAGGGGAGGGGCAGAAAGAGAGGGAGACACAGGATCTGAAGCAGGCTCCAGGCTCCGAGCTGTCAGCACAGAGCCCAACATGGGACTCAAACTCACAAACCGTGAGATCATGACCTGAGCCCAAGTCTGACTGAGCCACTCAGGCGCCCCAGAATAAATTATTTACTCAAGGCTTAGGTTGCTCTCAAAAAGAATTATGGAAAGAAAGAAAAAAATATATAACTTTACTTGCAATAGAAGGGAAGTAGATGACCATCCTGTATCTTATGTTTTCTTGCTCATATCTATCTTCTGTTTAACATGTCCAATCTTTTTTTGTGTTCTCTAGTCCAGTATTTCACCCCCCTCCTACAGACATTCCAACTTGCCCCACCAAAGAAGGCTGTTTGACCCCTCCCAGAGCCCTTTTGCCGTATAAGAACCTGGTTGCCTTATGTCGGGGCTAGATGCAAACAGAGGCTCCCCAAAGGCTGTTGGTGAATACTTAAATTTCAGTTCATTTTCCCATGATTAGTTGTGGCTGGTTTTCTCCATATTTTAGTTAAGAAATAGGCACATTTATCTAAGACATGAGTCAGCATACCCTTTTTCTTTAAAGGACTGCACAGTAAACACTTCGTCTTTGCAGACTGTATGATCTTTGTACTATATTCTAATAAAATTTTATTTATTAAAACAGGAGATAGGCAAGCATAGTTTAATGACCCCTCACCAAAGCATTACTTTTCAGTAACATAGACTAATATCATATTCTAATATGCTATCTCTCCTGTAGACACAACTTTTTCTAATCCTTTGCCCCTGCATACCTTCTCAAAACATAAGCAAAATGAAAATGAAGCACTATTGGCAGTAGACTTCTTCAGACCTAACTGATACTGTGCACCTTACCCCCATGACCTCTTTTGGACCCGCTCCTTCCAACACACTCTTAGCAGGAGTCCATCCAAAGGGGCACCACAAAGGTAGCGTTGTGCAAGCAGCTTTGTCAGGGGTCAGCACAAACCCAGAGGGGAAGAAAACCACACACACCAGTTTGACTGTGGCCCCAGCAGTGGGCTGTGGGCAGACATCTGGTCTGACTACAGGCCCTGCACACCAATGAAAACAAAGACAGGGGTGCCTGGGTGGCTCAGCTGGTTAAGTGTCCAACTCGTGATTTTGGCTTAGGTCATTATCTCATGGTTTGTGAGTTCAAGGCAATGCACAGCCTGTTTGGGATTCTCTTTCTCCCTCTCTTCTCTGCCTCCTCTCTCTCTCTCTCTCTCTCTCAATAAACTTAAAATAACAATAATAATAATAATAAACATAAAGGAAGTAATCAATAGTAATACAATAGTAGTAGAGGACTTTAACACCCCACATACATAGATAGATCATCCAAACAGAAAATAAAAAAAGAAACAGTGGCTTTGAATGACACATTGACCCAGATGAATCTAACAGATATATTCAGAACATATCATCCTAAAACAGCACATACACATTCTTTTCAAGTGCACATGGAACATTCTCCAGAATAGATCACATATTAGGTCACAAAACAAGTCTCAACACAGTTAAAGATTAAATGCATACCATGCATCTTTTCCAATCACAATGCTATGAAAATAGCACATGAAAATAATCTGTAAAACACAAATACATGGAGGATAAATGAAATTCTACTAAACAATGAATAGGTCAACCAAAACCTCAAAGAGGACATAAAAAATACATGGAGATGAATGAAAATGAAAACACAATGGTCCAAAATCATTGGGATGCAGCAAAAGCCATTCAGAGAGGGAAGTTTATTGCAATATAGACCTACCTCAAGAAGCAAGAAAATCTCAAATAAACAATCTAGTCTTACACCTAAAGGGGCTAGAAAAAGAAGAACAAACAAAATATAAAACCAGCAGAAGGAAGAAAATAATAAAGATTACAGCTGAAATAAATGAAAAAAAAAAAAAATAAAAAAATAAAAACAATAGAACCGACCAATGAAACCAGGAGCTCGTTGTTTAAAAAGATTTTTAAAAAATTAGTAAACCTCTAGTCAGACTCATTAAAAAGAGAGAATATGAGAAAGAGAATTCAAATCAACAAAATCACAAATGAAAGAGGAGAAAGAAGAACTGGCACCACAGAAACAAAGGATTATAAAAGAATAGTATCAAAAGTTACATGCCAGCAAATTGGAAAACCTAGAAGAAATGGATAAATTCCTATAAACATATAACCTCCCAAAACTAAATCAGGAAGAAATAGAAAATTTGAACAAACCAATACCTGCAATGAAATTAAATCAGTAATCAAAGAACTGCCAAAAACCAAAAGTCCAGGACCAAATGGTTTCACAGGTGAATTCTACCAAACATTTAAAGAAGAGTTAATACCTATTCTTCTCAAACTATTTCAAAAACCAGAAGAGGAAGGAAAGCTTCCAAATTCATTCTATGAGTCCAGCACTACCCTGATACTAAAACCAGATAAAGACAACACAAAAAAAGAGAACTACAAGCTAATATCTCTGATGAACATAGATGCAAAAATACTCAACAAAATATTAGCAAATCAAATCCAACAGTACATTAAAAAAATCATTTACCATAATCAAGTGGGATTTATTCCTCAGACGCAAGGTGGTTCAATATTCACAAATCAATCAGTGTGACTGATACATCACATCAACAAGAGGAAGCATAAAAACCATATGATCCTTTCAATAGATGCAGAGAATGTATTTGACAAAATAACATCCATTCATGATAAAAGCTCTCAAGAAAGTAGCTTTAGAGAAAATATACCTTAACAAAATAAGGTATCATGTTAAATACTTAACATAATAAACCCATAGCTAACATCATACTCAATGGGGAAACAACAGAGCTTTTCCCTAAGATCAGTAACAAGACAAGGATGTCCATTCTCACCACTTTTGTTTTCACTGGAAGTCCTAGCTAGAGAAACCAGACGAGACGAAGAAATAAAAGCCACCCAGATTGGAAAGAAAGAAGTAAAACTTTCACTATTTGCAGATAATATGACACTATATATAGAAAACCCTAACGACTCCACCAAAAAACTACTAGAACTGATAAAGGAATTTAGTGAGTTCACAGAATGCAAAATCAATGTACAGAAATATACTTCATTTCTATGAACTAATAATGAATCAGCAGAAAGAGAAAATAGGAAAACAGTCCCATTTACAAATACACCAAAAATAATAAAATACTTAGGAATAAACTTAACCAAGGAGATGAAAGATCTGTACTCTGAAAACTATAAACATTGATGAAAGAAACTGAAGATGACACAAACAAATGGAAAGATATTCCATGCTCATGGATTGGGAGAATGTCATTAAAATGTCTACACCTCCCAAAGCAATCTACACATTTAATGCAATCCCTATGAAAATACCAACAGCATTTTTCACGGAACTAGAACAAATAATCCTAAAATGTATATGGAACCATGAAAGGCCCCCAAATAGCCAAAGCAATCTTGAAAAAGAACAAAGCTGGAGAATATCACAATCCCAGATTTCTAGTTATACTATAAATCTATAGTAATCAAAACAGTATGGTACTGGCACAAAAACACACACATTGATCAATGGAACAGAATAGAGAGCCCAGAAATAAACTCACAATTGTATGGTCAATTAATCTTAGACAAAGGAGACAAGAATATGCCAAGGGAAAGACAGTTTCTTCAACAAATGATGTGAAAACTGGACAACTATTTGCAAAAGAATGAAACCAGACCATGCTCTTATGCCATACAGAAAAATAAACTTAAAATGGATTAAAGACCTAAATATGAGACCTGAAACCATAAAAACCCTAGAAGAGTGCAGAGGCAGTAAATTCTCAGACACTGGCCCTGGCAACATTTTTCTAGGTATGTCTCCTAAGACAAGAAAAACAAAAGTAAAAATAAACTATTGAGACTACATCAAAATTAAAAGCTTCTGTACAGCAAAGGAAACAACCAACAAAACTAAAAGACAACCTACTGAATGAGAGAAGATATTTGCAAATGACATATCTGACAAATGGTTAATAACCAAAATATATAAAGAACTTATACCACACCCACCCACCCCACACACACACACTAATCCAATTAAAAATGGGGATAAGACATGAACAGGCATTTCTCCAAAAAAGACACCCAGAGAGTCAACAGACACATGAAAAGATACTCAACATCACTCATCATGAGAGAAATGCAAATAAAAACCACAATGAGATAACACCTCACACCCATCAGAATGGCTAAAATAAAAAACACAAGAAACAACAAGTATTGTAAGTATGTGGACAAAGAGAAAAGCATTGGTGGGAATGCAAATTGGTACAGCCACTGTGGAAAACAGTATGGAGGTTTCCCAAAAACTTAAAAATAGATTTACCATATGATCCAGTAATTCCACTACTGGATATTTAACCAAATAATATGAAAACACTAATTTGGAAAGATATATGCCCACCTATGTTTATTGCAGCATTTTTACAGTAACCAAATTATGGAAACAACACAAGTGCCTATTGATAGATGACTGGATAAAGAAGATGTGCTACACATATAGAATGGAATATTACTCAGCCATAAAAAGAATGAAATCTTGCCATTTGCAACAACACGGATGGATCTAGACGGTATAATGCTAAGTGAAATAAGTTAGAGAAAGACGAATACCATATGATTTCATTCATATATGGAATTTAAGAAACAAAACAAATTAAAAAAGAAAAAAAGAGACAAATGGAAGAACAGACTATTAACTATAGAGAACAAACTGATGGTTACCAGAGGAGGTAGGTAGGCAGATGGGTGAAATAGGTGAAAGGGATTAAGAGTGCATTTATCATGAGCACTGAGTAATGTATAGAATTGTTAATCACTATATTGTACACCTGAAACTAACATAACCCTGAATGTTAACTACACTTATTTTTAAAAAATCTACCAAAAAAAATGAAGTACTATCATTATACTAAGAAGGACTTGATTATTTCATAGATCTGGCTCTCATCCCAAAGCCTCCATTTATATTTATTTGTTTTATGGTCCTGTTTCCAGTTCATTCCATCATGCAGACAAAAAATATCCATCAAGTTCTTATGATGTGACTATCATTATGGTGACCTTTGAGAATTAAATAGAGAAGTATAGCATATATCATCTTTCCTCAGTGAGTTTATAAATGAATTGTGGAGATACACACACAAATTAAATGACAATACAAAACTATAATTCAAGAAGTATGACAAAGCAATATTGGATTAGATGTCTACTTAGTGGCACAGAAAATAAATGCAGTGTTCAGAGGAAGGCTATTTACACTATCAGAGAAGGCTAGGGAGAAAGGACTTTACCTGGGACACAAATTATTAATACAATTTAGATAAACAGCTTATGCATTTTTCCAATAAATTTGAGGAACCTATAAACTCACAACCTAAGCAAAAATTCAGAGCAAAAACTGCATGTACATATTCAGACAACAGTAAGCAAACTCAGTTGAAAACAGAGTTTGGGGGCACCTGGGTGGCTCAGTCGGTTGAGCGTCTGACTTCAGCTCGGATCATGATCTCACACTCTGTGAGTTTGAGCCCCGCGTCAGGCTCTGTGCTGACAGCTCAGAGCCCGGGGCCTGTTTCAGATTCTGGGTCTCCCTCTCTCTCTGACCCTCCCCCGTTCATGCTCTGTCTCTCTCTGTCTCAAAAATAAATAAAACGTTAAAAAAAATTTTTTTAAAAAAAGAGTTTGTAGGTATAGCACAGCAGCACTTTCTACAATTATTTTTATTCCCAACTAAAATGGGAAACTGAGAAATTATTTTAACTAACTCAGTGGTGGAACTTGCTTCAGACAGGATTAAGACTATATTATTATTTTAATTATATTATTATTATTATATTATATATTATATATTATATAAATAATATATATTACATGTATTATATATATTACATATATAATTATATTATTAATTATTAATTATAATTATTATTATATTATTATTTCATTATTATCATGATTAGATATTAGATATAATATCTAGATATTTCTAGATCAGTGATCACACATGTGTGTATGTAGTGAGTGTGATGTGTGTGTGTAGATGTGTAAAGAGATTTTATGTCTTTTGTTCATTTTGGGAAAAAC
>NW_024421837.1:0-1170 GCF_014898765.1 Herpailurus yagouaroundi | reverse complement strand
TCAGTGTTATTATAGAAAGATATGGGTTTAGAGTCATTGTGATGTCTGTATGTTTTATGCTTGTAGTGATGTCTCTGGTACTTTGTCTCATAGGGTCCCCCTTAGGATCTCTTGTAGGGCTGGTTTAGTGGTGACAAATTCCTTCAGTTTTTGTTTGTTTGGGAAGACCTTTATCTCTCCTTCTATTCTAAATGACAGGCTTGCTGGATAAAGGATTCTCGGCTGCATATTTTTTCTGTCTAGCAAACTGAAAATCTCGTGCCAATTCTTTCTGGCCTGCCAAGTTTCAAAAGAGAGATCAGTCACGAGTCTTATAGGTCTCCCTTTATATGTGAGGGCACGTTTACCCCTTGCTGCTTTCAGAATTGTCTCTTTATCCTTGTATTTTGCCAGTTTCACTATGATATGTCGTGCAGAAGATGGATTCAAGTTACGTCTGAAGGGAGTTCTCTGTGCCTCTTGGATTTCAATGCCTTTTTCCTTCCCCAGTTCAGGGAAGTTCTCAGCTATTATTTCTTCAAGTACCCCTTCAGCACCTTTCCCTCTCTCTTCCTCCTCTGGGATACCAATGATGCGTATATTATTTCTTTTTAGTGTATCATTTAGTTCTCTAATTTTCCCCTCATACTCCTGGATTTTTTTATCTCTCTTTTTCTCAGCTTCCTCTTTTTCCATAACTTTATCTTCTAGTTCACCTATTCTCTCCTCTGCCTCTTCAATCCGAGCTGTCGTGGTTTCCATTTTGTTATGCATTTCATTTAAAGCGTTTTTTCAGCTCCTCGTGACTGTTCCTTAGTCCCTTGATCTCTGTAGCAAGAGATTCTCTGCTGTCAGCTATACTGTTTTCAAGCCCAGCGATTAATTTTATGACTATTATTCTAAATTCACTTTCTGTTATATTATTTAAATCCTTTTTGATCAGCTCATTAGCTGTTGTTATTTCCTGGAGATTCTTCTGAGGGGAATTCTTCCGCTTGGTCATTTTGGATAGTCCCTGGCGTGGTGAGGACCTGCAGGGCACTTCCCCTGTGCTGAGGTGTATAACTGGAGTTGGTGGGCGGAGCCGCAGTCAGACCTGATGTCTGCCCCCAGCCCACCGCTGGGGCCACAGTCAGACTGGTGCGTGCCTTCTCTTCCCCTCTCCTAGGGGCGGGATTCACTGTGGGGTGG
>NW_024421836.1:694-1015 GCF_014898765.1 Herpailurus yagouaroundi | reverse complement strand
AATACCCATCACCCACCCTCTCCTCCCTCCCACCCCCCATCAACCCTTAGTTTGTTCTCAGTTCTCAACAGTCTCTTATGCTTTGGCTCTCTCCCACTCTAACTTCTTTTTTTTTTTTTTTTCCTTCCACTCCCCCATGGGTTCCTGTTAAGTTTCTCAGGATCCACATAAGAGTGAAACCATATGGTATCTGTCTTTCTCTGTATGGCTTATTTCACTTAGCATCACACTCTCCAGTTCCATCCACGTTGCTACAAAAGGCCATATTTCATTTTTTCTCATTGCCACGTAGTATTCCATAGTGTATATAAACCACAATTT
>NW_024421836.1:0-594 GCF_014898765.1 Herpailurus yagouaroundi | reverse complement strand
TTTTTTTTTTTTTTTTCCTTCCCCTCCCCCATGGGTTCCTGTTGAGTTTCTCAGGATCCACATAAGAGTGAAACCATATGGTATCTGTCTTTCTCTGTATGGCTTATTTCACTCAGCATCACACTCTCCAGTTCCATCCACGTTGCTACAAAAGGCCATATTTCATTTTTTCTCATTGCCACGTAGTATTCCATAGTGTATATAAACCACAATTTCTTTATCCATTCATCAGTTGATGGACATTTAGGCTCTTTCCATAGTTTGGCTATTGTTGAGAGTGCTGCTATGAACATTGGGGTACAAGTGCCCCTATGCATCAGTACTCCTGTGTCCCTTGGATGAATTCCTAGCAGTGCTATTGCTGGGTCATAGGGTAGGTCTATTTTTTAATTTTCTGAGGAACCTCCACACTGCTTTCCAGAGCGGCTGCACCAATTTGCATTCCCACCAACAGTGCAAGAGGGTTCCCGTTTCTCCACATCTTCTCCAGCATCTATAGTCTCCTGATTTGTTCATTTTGGCCACTCTGACTGGCGTGAGGTGATACCTGAGTGTGGTTTTGATTTGTATTTCCCTGATAAGGAGCGACGCTGA
>NW_024421835.1:0-3092 GCF_014898765.1 Herpailurus yagouaroundi | reverse complement strand
TTTGTTGGTTGTTTCCTTTGCTGTGCAGAAGCTTTTTATCTTCATAAGGTCCCAGTAATTCACTTTTGCTTTTAATTCCCTTGCCTTTGGGGATGTGTCGAGTAAGAGATTGCTACGGCTGAGGTCAGAGAGGTCTTTTCCTGCTTTCTCCTCTAAGGTTTTGATGGTTTCCTGTCTCACATTCAGGTCCTTGATCCATTTTGAGTTTATTTTTGTGAATGGTGTGAGAAAGTGGTCTAGTTTCAACCTTCTGCATGTTGCTGTCCAGTTCTCCCAGCACCATTTGTTAAAGAGACTGTCTTTTTTCCATTGGATGTTCTTTCCTGCTTTGTCAAAGATGAGTTGGCCATACGTTTGTGGGTCTAGTTCTGGGGTTTCTATTCTATTCCATTGGTCTATGTGTCTGTTTTTGTGCCAATACCATGCTGTCTTGATGATGACAGCTTTGTAGTAGAGGCTAAAGTCTGGGATTGTGATGCCTCCTGCTTTGGTCTTCTTCTTCAAAATTACTTTGGCTATTCGGGGCCTTTTGTGGTTCCATATGAATTTTAGGATTGCTTGTTCTAGTTTCGAGAAGAATGCTGGTGCAATTTTGATTGGGATTGCATTGAATGTGTAGATAGCTTTGGGTAGTATTGACATTTTGACAATATTTATTCTTCCAATCCATGAGCAGGGAATGTCTTTCCATTTCTTTAAATCTTCTTCAATTACCTTCATAAGCTTTCTATAGTTTTCAGCATACAGATCCTTTACATCTTTGGTTAGATTTATTCCTAGGTATTTTATGCTTCTTGGTGCAATTGTGAATGGGATCAGTTTCTTTATTTGTCTTTCTGTTGCTTCATTGTTAGTGTATAAGAATGCAACTGATTTCTGTACATTGATTTTGTATCCTGCAACTTTGCTGAATTCATGTATCAGTTCTAGCAGACTTTTGGTGGAGTCTGTCGGATTTTCCATGTATAATATCATGTCATCTGCAAAAAGTGAAAGCTTGACTTCATCTTTGCCAATTTGGATGCCTTTGATTTCCTTTTGTTGTCTGATTGCTGATGCTAGAACTTCCAGCACTATGTTAAACAACAGCGGTGAGAGTGGGCATCCCTGTCGTGTTCCTGATCTCAGGGAAAAAGCTCTCAGTTTTTCCCCGTTGAGGATGATGTTAGCTGTGGGCTTTTCATAAATGGCTTTTATGATCTTTAAGTATGTTCCTTCTATCCCAACTTTCTCAAGCGTTTTTATTAAGAAAGGGTGCTGGATTTTGTCAAAGGCCTTTTCTGCATCGATTGACAGGATCATATGGTTTTTCTCTTTTTTTTTGTTAATGTGATGTATCACGTTGATTGATTTGCGAATGTTGAACCAGCCCTGCATCCCAGGAATGAATCCCACTTGATCATGGTGAACAATTCTTTTTATATGCCGTTGAATTCGATTTGCTAGTATCTTATTGAGAATTTTGGCATCCGTATTCATCAGGGATATTGGCCTGTAGTTCTCTTTTTTTTACTGGGTCTCTGTCTGGTTTAGGAATCAAAGTAATACTGGCTTCATAGAATGAGTCTGGAAGTTTTCCTTCCCTTTCTATTTCTTGGAATAGCTTGAGAAGGATAGGTATTATCTCTGCTTTAAACGTCTGGTAGAACTCCCCTGGGAAGCCATCTGGTCCTGGACTCTTATTTGTTGGGAGATTTTTGATAACCGATTCAATTTCTTCGCTGGTGATGGGTCTGTTCAAGCTTTCTATTTCCTCCTGATTGAGTTTTGGAAGAGTGTGGGTGTTCAGGAATTTGTCCATTTCTTCCAGGTTGTCCAATTTGTTGCCATATAATTTTTCATAGTATTCCCTGATAATTGTTTGTATCTCTGAGGGATTGGTTGTAATCATTCCATTTTCATTCATGATTTTATCTATTTGGGTCATCTCCCGTTTCTTTTTGAGAAGCCTGGCTAGAGGTTTGTCAATTTTGTTTATTTTTTCAAAAAACCAACTCTTGGTTTCGTTGATCTGCTCTACAGTTTTTTTAGATTCTATATTGTTTATTTCTGCTCTGATCTTTATTATTTCTCTTCTTCTGCTGGGTTTAGGCTGCCTTTGCTGTTCTGCTTCTATTTCCTTTAGGTGTGCTGTTAGATTTTGTATTTGGGATTTTTCTTGTTTCTTGAGATAGGCCTGGATTGCAATGTATTTTCCTCTCAGGACTGCCTTCGCTGCGTCCCAAAGCGTTTGGATTGTTGTATTTTCATTTTCGTTTGTTTCCATATATTTTTTAATTTCTTCTCGAATTGCCTGGTTGACCCACTCATTCGTTAGTAGGGTGTTCTTTAACCTCCATGCTTTTGGAGGTTTTCCAGACTTTTTCCTGTGGTTGATTTCAAGCTTCATAGCATTGTGGTCTGAAAGTATGCATGGTATGATTTCAATTCTTGTAAACTTATGAAGGGCTGTTTTGTGACCCAGTATATGATCTATCTTGGAGAATGTTCCATGTGCACTCGAGAAGAAAGTATATTCTGTTGCTTTGGGATGCAGAGTTCTAAATATATCTGTCAAGTCCATCTGATCCAATGTCTCATTCAGGGCCCTTGTTTCTTTATTGACCGTGTGTCTAGATGATCTATCCATTTCTGTAAGTGGGGTGTTAAAGTCCCCTGCAATTACCACATTCTTATCAATAAGGTTGCTTGTGTTTATGAGTAATTGTTTTATATATTTGGGCGCTCCAGTATTCGGCGCATAGACATTTATAATTGTTAGCTCTTCCTGATGGATAGACCCTGTCACTATTATATAATGTCCTTCTTCATCTCTTGTTACAGCCTTTAATTTAAAGTCTAGTTTGTCTGATAGAAGTATGGCTACTCCAGCTTTCTTTTGGCTTCCAGTAGCATGATAAATAGTTCTCCATCCCCTCACTCTCAATCTAAAGGTGTCCTCAGGTCTAAAATGAGTCTCTTGTAGACAGCAAATAGATGGGTCTTGTTTTTTTATCCATTCTGATACCCTATGTCTTTTGGTTGGCGCATTTAATCCATTTACACTCAGTGTTATTATAGAAAGATATGGGTTTAGAGTCATTGTGATGTCT
>NW_024421834.1:0-3339 GCF_014898765.1 Herpailurus yagouaroundi | reverse complement strand
CTGAGTGTGGTTTTGATTTGTATTTCCCTGATAAGGAGCGACGCTGAACATCTTTTCATGTGCCTGTTGGCCATCCGGATGTCTTCTTTAGAGAAGTGTCTATTCATGTTTTCTGCCCATTTCTTCACTGGGTTATTTGCTTTTCGGGTGTGGAGTTTGGTGAGCTCTTTATAGATTTTGGAGACTAGCCCTTTGTCCGATATGTCATTTGCAAATATCTTTTCCCATTCCGTTGGTTGCCTTTTCGTTTTGTTGGTTGTTTCCTTTGCTGTGCAGAAGCTTTTTATCTTCATAAGGTCCCAGTAATTCACTTTTGCTTTTAATTCCCTTGCCTTTGGGGATGTGTCGAGTAAGAGATTGCTACGGCTGAGGTCAGAGAGGTCTTTTCCTGCTTTCTCCTCTAAGGTTTTGATGGTTTCCTGTCTCACATTCAGGTCCTTTATCCATTTTGAGTTTATTTTTGTGAATGGTGTGAGAAAGTGGTCTAGTTTCAACCTTCTGCATGTTGCTGTCCAGTTCTCCCAGCACCATTTGTTAAAGAGACTGTCTTTTTTCCATTGGATGTTCTTTCCTGCTTTGTCAAAGATGAGTTGGCCATACGTTTGTGGGTCTAGTTCTGGGGTTTCTATTCTATTCCATTGGTCTATGTGTCTGCTTTTGTGCCAATACCATGCTGTCTTGATGATGACAGCTTTGTAGTAGAGGCTAAAGTCTGGGATTGTGATGCCTCCTGCTTTGGTCTTCTTCTTCAAAATTACTTTGGCTATTCGGGGCCTTTTGTGGTTCCATATGAATTTTAGGATTGCTTGTTCTAGTTTCGAGAAGAATGCTGGTGCAATTTTGATTGGGATTGCATTGAATGTGTAGATAGCTTTGGGTAGTATTGACATTTTGACAATATTTATTCTCCCAATCCATGAGCAGGGAATGTCTTTCCATTTCTTTAAATCTTCTTCAATTACCTTCAGAAGCTTTCTATAGTTTTCAGCATACAGATCCTTTACATCTTTGGTTAGATTTATTCCTAGGTATTTTATGCTTCTTGGTGCAATTGTGAATGGGATCAGTTTCTTTATTTGTCTTTCTGTTGCTTCATTGTTAGTGTATAAGAATGCAACTGATTTCTGTACATTGATTTTGTATCCTGCAACTTTGCTGAATTCATGTATCAGTTCTAGCAGACTTTTGGTGGAGTCTGTCGGATTTTCCATGTATAATATCATGTCATCTGCAAAAAGTGAAAGCTTGACTTCATCTTTGCCAATTTGGATGCCTTTGATTTCCTTTTGTTGTCTGATTGCTGATGCTAGAACTTCCAGCACTATGTTAAACAACAGCGGTGAGAGTGGGCATCCCTGTCGTGTTCCTGATCTCAGGGAAAAAGCTCTCAGTTTTTCCCCGTTGAGGATGATGTTAGCTGTGGGCTTTTCATAAATGGCTTTTATGATCTTTAAGTATGTTCCTTCTATCCCAACTTTCTCAAGCGTTTTTATTAAGAAAGGGTGCTGGATTTTGTCAAAGGCCTTTTCTGCATCGATTGACAGGATCATATGGTTTTTCTCTTTTTTTTTGTTAATGTGATGTATCACGTTGATTGATTTGCGAATGTTGAACCAGCCCTGCATCCCAGGAATGAATCCCACTTGATCATGGTGAATAATTCTTTTTATATGCCGTTGAATTCGATTTGCTAGTATCTTATTGAGAATTTTGGCATCCGTATTCATCAGGGATATTGGCCTGTAGTTCTCTTTTTTTACTGGGTCTCTGTCTGGTTTAGGAATCAAAGTAATACTGGCTTCATAGAATGAGTCTGGAAGTTTTCCTTCCCTTTCTATTTCTTGGAATAGCTTGAGAAGGATAGGTATTATCTCTGCTTTAAACGTCTGGTAGAACTCCCCTGGGAAGCCATCTGGTCCTGGACTCTTATTTGTTGGGAGATTTTTGATAACCGATTCAATTTCTTCGCTGGTGATGGGTCTGTTCAAGCTTTCTATTTCCTCCTGATTGAGTTTTGGAAGAGTGTGGGTGTTCAGGAATTTGTCCATTTCTTCCAGGTTGTCCAATTTGTTGGCATATAATTTTTCATAGTATTCCCTGATAATTGTTTGTATCTCTGAGGGATTGGTTGTAATAATTCCATTTTCATTCATGATTTTATCTATTTGGGTCATCTCCCGTTTCTTTTTGAGAAGCCTGGCTAGAGGTTTGTCAATTTTGTTTATTTTTTCAAAAAACCAACTCTTGGTTTCGTTGATCTGCTCTACAGTTTTTTTTGATTCTATATTGTTTATTTCTGCTCTGATCTTTATTATTTCTCTTCTTCTGCTGGGTTTAGGCTGCCTTTGCTGTTCTGCTTCTATTTCCTTTAGGTGTGCTGTTAGATTTTGTATTTGGGATTTTTCTTGTTTCTTGAGATAGGCCTGGATTGCAATGTATTTTCCTCTCAGGACTGCCTTCGCTGCATCCCAAAGCGTTTGGATTGTTGTATTTTCATTTTCGTTTGTTTCCATATATTTTTTAATTTCTTCTCGAATTGCCTGGTTGACCCACTCATTCGTTAGTAGGGTGTTCTTTAACCTCCATGCTTTTGGAGGTTTTCCAGACTTTTTTCTGTGGTTGATTTCAAGCTTCATAGCATTGTGGTCTGAAAGTATGCATGGTATGATTTCAATTCTTGTAAACTTATGAAGGGCTGTTTTGTGACCCAGTATATGATCTATCTTGGAGAATGTTCCATGTGCACTCGAGAAGAAAGTATATTCTGTTGCTTTGGGATGCAGAGTTCTAAATATATCTGTCAAGTCCATCTGATCCAATGTCTCATTCAGGGCCCTTGTTTCTTTATTGACCGTGTGTCTAGATGATCTATCCATTTCTGTAAGTGGGGTGTTAAAGTCCCCTGCAATTACCACATTCTTATCAATAAGGTTGCTTGTGTTTATGAGTAATTGTTTTATATATTTGGGCGCTCCAGTATTCGGCGCATAGACATTTATAATTGTTATCTCTTCCTGATGGATAGACCCTGTCACTATTATATAATGTCCTTCTTCATCTCTTGTTACAGCCTTTAATTTAAAGTCTAGTTTGTCTGATATAAGTATGGCTACTCCAGCTTTCTTTTGGCTTCCAGTAGCATGATAAATAGTTCTCCATCCCCTCACTCTCAATCTAAAGGTGTCCTCAGGTCTAAAATGAGTCTCTTGTAGACAGCAAATAGATGGGTCTTGTTTTTTTATCCATTCTGATACCCTATGTCTTTTGGTTGGCGCATTTAATCCATTTACATTCAGTGTTATTATAGAAAGATATGGGTTTAGAGTCATTGTGATGTCT
>NW_024421833.1:0-4215 GCF_014898765.1 Herpailurus yagouaroundi | reverse complement strand
TTTGTTGGTTGTTTCCTTTGCTGTGCAGAAGCTTTTTATCTTCATAATGTCCCAGTAGTTCATTTTTGCTTTTAATTCCCTTGCCTTTGGGGATGTGTCGAGTAAGAGATTGCTATGGCTGAGGTCAGAGAGGTCTTTTCCTGCTTTCTCCTCTAAGGTTTTGGTGGTTTCCTGTCTCACATTCAGGTCCTTTATCCATTTTGAGTTTATTTTTGTGAATGGTGTGAGAAAGTGGTCTAGTTTCAACTTTCTGCATGTTGCTGTCCAGTTCTCCCAGCACCATTGGTTAAAGAGACTGTCTTTTTTCCATTGGATGTTCTTTCCTGCTTTGTCAAAGATGAGTTGGCCATACGTTTGTGGGTCTAGTTCTGGGGTTTCTATTCTATTCCATTGGTCTATGTGTCTGTTTTTGTGCCAATACCATGCTGTCTTGATGATGACAGCTTTGTAGTAGAGGCTAAAGTCTGGGATTGTGATGCCTCCTGCTTTGGTCTTCTTCTTCAAAATTACTTTGGCTATTCGGGGCCTTTTGTGGTTCCATATGAATTTTAGGATTGCTTGTTCTAGTTTCGAGAAGAATGCTGGTGCAATTTTGATTGGGATTGCATTGAATGTGTAGATAGCTTTGGGTAGTATTGACATTTTGACAATATTTATTCTTCCAATCCATGAGCAGGGAATGTCTTTCCATTTCTTTAAATCTTCTTCAATTACCTTCATAAGCTTTCTATAGTTTTCAGCATACAGATCCTTTACATCTTTGGTTAGATTTATTCCTAGGTATTTTATGCTTCTTGGTGCAATTGTGAATGGGATCAGTTTCTTTATTTGTCTTTCTGTTGCTTCATTGTTAGTGTATAAGAATGCAACTGATTTCTGTACATTGATTTTGTATCCTGCAACTTTGCTGAATTCATGTATCAGTTCTAGCAGACTTTTGGTGGAGTCTATCGGATTTTCCATGTATAATATCATGTCATCTGCAAAAAGCGAAAGCTTGACTTCATCTTTGCCAATTTTGATGCCTTTGATTTCCTTTTGTTGTCTGATTGCTGATGCTAGAACTTCCAGCACTATGTTAAACAACAGCGGTGAGAGTGGGCATCCCTGTCGTGTTCCTGATCTCAGGGAAAAAGCTCTCAGTTTTTCCCCGTTGAGGATGATGTTAGCTGTGGGCTTTTCATAAATGGCTTTTATGATCTTTAAGTATGTTCCTTCTATCCCGACTTTCTCAAGGGTTTTTATTAAGAAAGGGTGCTGGATTTTGTCAAAGGCCTTTTCTGCATCGATTGACAGGATCATATGGTTTTTCTCTTTTTTTTTGTTAATGTGATGTATCACGTTGATTGATTTGCGAATGTTGAACCAGCCCTGCATCCCAGGAATGAATCCCACTTGATCATGGTGAATAATTCTTTTTATATGCCGTTGAATTCGATTTGCTAGTATCTTATTGAGAATTTTGGCATCCATATTCATCAGGGATATTGGCCTGTAGTTCTTTTTTACTGGGTCTCTGTCTGGTTTAGGAATCAAAGTAATACTGGCTTCATAGAATGAGTCTGGAAGTTTTCCTTCCCTTTCTATTTCTTGGAATAGCTTGAGAAGGATAGGTATTATCTCTGCTTTAAACGTCTGGTAGAACTCCCCTGGGAAGCCATCTGGTCCTGGACTCTTATTTGTTGGGAGATTTTTGATAACCGATTCAATTTCTTCGCTGGTTATGGGTCTGTTCAAGCTTTCTATTTCCTCCTGATTGAGTTTTGGAAGAGTGTGGGTGTTCAGGAATTTGTCCATTTCTTCCAGGTTGTCCAATTTGTTGCCATATAATTTTTCATAGTATTCCCTGATAATTGTTTGTATCTCTGAGGGATTGGTTGTAATAATTCCATTTTCATTCATGATTTTATCTATTTGGGTCATCTCCCGTTTCTTTTTGAGAAGCCTGGCTAGAGGTTTGTCAATTTTGTTTATTTTTTTTTTTTCAAAAAACCAACTCTTGGTTTCGTTGATCTGCTCTACAGTTTTTTTAGATTCTATATTGTTTATTTCTGCTCTGATCTTTATTATTTCTCTTCTTCTGCTGGGTTTAGGCTGCCTTTGCTGTTCTGCTTCTATTTCCTTTAGGTGTGCTGTTAGATTTTGTATTTGGGATTTTTCTTGTTTCTTGAGATAGGCCTGGATTGCAATGTATTTTCCTCTCAGGACTGCCTTCGCTGCGTCCCAAAGCGTTTGGATTGTTGTATTTTCATTTTTGTTTGTTTCCATATATTTTTTAATTTCTTCTCGAATTGCCTGGTTGACCCACTTATTCGTTAGTAGGGTGTTCTTTAACCTCCATGCTTTTGGAGGTTTTCCAGACTTTTTTCTGTGGTTGATTTCAAGCTTCATAGCATTGTGGTCTGAAAGGATGCATGGTATGATTTCAATTCTTGTAAACTTATGAAGGGCTGTTTTGTGACCCAGTATATGATCTATCTTGGAGAATGTTCCATGTGCACTCGAGAAGAAAGTATATTCTGTTGCTTTGGGATGCAGAGTTCTAAATAGATCTGTCAAGTCCATCTGATCCAATGTCTCATTCAGGGCCCTTGTTTCTTTATTGACCGTGTGTCTAGATGATCTATCCATTTCTGTAAGTGGGGTGTTAAAGTCCCCTGCAATTACCACATTCTTATCAATAAGGTTGCTTGTGTTTATGAGTAATTGTTTTATATATTTGGGCGCTCCAGTATTCGGCGCATAGACATTTATAATTGTTAGCTCTTCCTGATGGATAGACCCTGTCACTATTATATAATGTCCTTCTTCATCTCTTGTTACAGCCTTTAATTTAAAGTCTAGTTTGTCTGATATAAGTATGGCTACTCCAGCTTTCTTTTGGCTTCCAGTAGCATGATAAATAGTTCTCCATCCCCTCACTCTCAATCTGAAGGTGTCCTCAGGTCTAAAATGAGTCTCTTGTAGACAGCAAATAGATAGGTCTTGTTTTTTTATCCATTCTGATACCCTATGTCTTTGGTTGGCGCATTTAATCCATTTACATTCAGTGTTATTATAGAAAGATATGGGTTTAGAGTCATTGTGATGTCTGTATGTTTTATGCTTGTAGTGATGTCTCTGGTACTTTGTCTCACAGGGTCCCCCTTAGGATCTCTTGTAGGGCTGGTTTAGTGGTGACAAATTCCTTCAGTTTTTGTTTGTTTGGGAAGACCTTTATCTCTCCTTCTATTCTAAATGACAGACTTGCTGGATAAAGGATTCTCGGCTGCATATTTTTTCTGTCTAGCACACTGAAAATCTCGTGCCAACTCTTTCTGGCCTGCCAAGTTTCAAAAGAGAGATCAGTCACGAGTCTTATAGGTCTCCCTTTATATGTGAGGGCACGTTTACCCCTTGCTGCTTTCAGAATTTTCTCTTTATCCTTGTATTTTGCCAGTTTCACTATGATATGTCGTGCAGAAGATCGATTCAAGTTACGTCTGAAGGGAGTTCTCTGTGCCTCTTGGATTTCAATGCCTTTTTCCTTCCCCACTTCAGGGAAGTTCTCAGCTATGATTTCTTCAAGTACCCCTTCAGCACCTTTCCCTCTCTCTTCCTCCTCTGGGATACCAATTATGCGTAGATTATTTCTTTTTAGTGTATCACTTAGTTCTCTAATTTTCCCCTCATACTCCTGGATTTTTTTATCTCTCTTTTTCTCAGCTTCCTCTTTTTCCATAACTTTATCTTCTAGTTCACCTATTCTCTCCTCTGCCTCTTCAATCCGAGCTGTGGTGGTTTCCATTTTGTTATGCATTTCATTTAAAGCGTTTTTCAGCTCCTCCTGACTGTTCCTTAGTCCCTTGATCTCTGTAGCAAGAGATTCTCTGCTGTCAGCTATACTGTTTTCAAGCCCAGCGATTAATTTTAGGACTATTATTCTAAATTCACTTTCTGTTATATTATTTAAGTCCTTTTTGATCAGCTCATTAGCTGTTGTTATTTCCTGGAGATTCTTCTGAGGGGAATTCTTCTGCTTGGTCATTTTGGATAGTCCCTGGCGTGGTGAGGACCTGCAGGGCACTTCCCCTGTGCTGTGGTGTCTAACTGGAGTTGGTGGGCGGAGCCGCAGTCAGACCTGATGTCTGCCCCCAGCCCACCGCTGGGGCCACAGTCAGACTGGTGTGTGCCTTCTCTTCCCCTCTCCTAGGGGCGGGATTCACTGTGGGGTGG
>NW_024421832.1:0-2856 GCF_014898765.1 Herpailurus yagouaroundi | reverse complement strand
GGGCAGAGAGAGAGGGAGACACAGAATCGGAAACAGGCTCCAGGCTCCGAGCCATCAGCCCAGAGCCTGACGCGGGGCTCGAACTCACGGACCGCGAGATCGTGACCTGGTTGAAGTCGGACACTTAACCGACTGCGCCACCCAGGCGCCCTCCCAACTCTTACCTTTCATGAGCACAGCCAGACGTTCCCCACTGGGGTCCCAGACCATGGAGTGAGCCTCTCCCCCAAGTCTATGGGTCAGAACAGTAGGTTGGGAGGGCTCAGCATGGCCCCTCCACCTTTTGACTGCCCCTCCCTCACCAATCAGCTCACCTTTCCTCTCCATCTGGTGTCTGTACTGTTGTCTCAGACAGATCCGCCACAATGGTGGCTGACTTTGCACCTCCAACGCGCCCCTTTCCCTCCCCTGCAAGAAGGGCAGAGGCTCTGGAGTACAGGAAAGGGCCTCTCACTGGTCCCCTGCCTCCCACCTATTGTAAGCATCAACACCTCTCAAGTCTCCCAAGTTTTACTTCCCTTTATCCTTCAGAGTAGCATATTCCAGGGGGTTCTTGCCTTCCTCTGACTGCCCCAGATACTCTGCATCCGGAGCCATTTCCCCTGACTCACCGCAACGTTCTGGGAATGACAAGGAGTAAATGAGTGGTTCCCCCAATACAGTGAACAGCAGTCGGTTTCCATCTGGGCTCCAGCAGCCAGTCTGGGGTCAAGGAACAAAAGGTAGAGGAACACTGGTCTGTAGGGGGACAAAGGGAGACAAGCTGGGACAATCTGGGGCCCACCTGCTCCCTGGCTCTCTGAATCACAGTCGCCTCTTACCTGACACCGCCCTGACAGAGTAGGCCACCTCTCGCACGTCCACATCTGGGCCTCCCAGACTCTGCACCAGAAAGAGGTCACAGCTTAGGACCTCTAGGTTCCAAAACTTGTACTTCCCTCCCTCTGCCGGTCTCAGGGCCAGGTCAGAGAATGGTCACAGAACTTCCTGCTGGAAGTTCCAGGAGCCAAGTGCCTTTCTCTGGGTCATTCCTGTCCTTACCCCTTCCCCTGCTCTCCTCCCACTCACCGAAAGACAGCCGAAGGAGTGGTAGCCAGAACTTTGCTGCCATCCGGAGACCAGAACAGATTGGTAACCCCACCTCCGCGAAACCAGGGAAGGGGAACACAGGTCTCCGTTGAGACATCCCATACCTAGGCAGAAGGGGCAGGAGTGAGAGGGAACTCCAGCATCCCCAACCTGTCACGGGGGCTGCCCTTCTTCTAGGTAGAAAGACACAGAAAGGGGAGGAAGCAAGAGAGGGGCTGTTAAAACAGGAGATAGCAAGCAGAACTTTATTTATTTTGAGACAGAGAGCAAGCAGGGGAGGGTGCAGAGAGAAAAGGAGAGAGAATCCCAAGCAGGCTCCACGCTGTCAGTGGAGCCCCCAGGATATTTTCCACCACCAGAGAAGAATGCTCTTGCCTCACGTCTGAGGGGGCTCAAATGGCCAAAGGATGAGTGGGGACCACTCACCAGGATAGCAGCATCCACAGGTGAAGCTGAGAGCAGTCGTCCCCCACTGGGTGCCCAGGCCAAGCTGGTGACAGGTGTGTGCCCAGGGTGAGAGAGCACTTGTGCACAGCCAGAAGAGGGTCTGCCGAGGGGAAACGGTATCAAGTCAGAAGGCGACAAAAGGAACGCCCCCGACTCTACTTCCTTGCCTTCCACTAAAACTTCCAAACCCAATGGCCCCTCAAATCCAAGTTAGAAGACATGAATAAGGGTCAGGGAAGTGAAAGAAAAAAGGAAGGAAGGAAGGAAGGAGGGAGGGAGGGAGGGAGGGAGGGAGGAAGGAAGGGCGGGCAGAGTCGTCACCATGAGGTCCATGGATGAAAGTGCATGAAAGAGAGGAAGCTTGTATCGTGGGCCTCCAGGAGACAAGAACTGACCAGCAGCGCTGGATGGTGCTGAGCAGAGGAGAGGCCGCGCTCTGCCCCAGACCAGAGCCCTCTCCCCGCCGCATCGCCCGGCCTGGGGCCTGGGATCATCTATGACTCTACTTCAGGGTTCCAAGTTCTCTTCCAGAAATATCTGCTGCTGCTCCCCAGAACTCATCCCGTGCTGCAAACCCTGTCTTTCTGTCTTTCCTTGTCAGAATTAGTCTTCCTGTCTGTGCTCCCGCATTATTTTCTGCTTGTCACAAAGGTGCTGCATGTGAGGTCATCCTCCACCATGAGGCTGTGACTTCGTCAGCTCTGTACATCCAGAACCACATACTTGGCCTGGCGGGTGCAGGCTGTGACCTGAATCAATGCCATCCTCTTCCTTTTCCACAAAACTGTAACTACCTCTAGTGCCAGTGAGATCCTAGATCATAGAACACAACTTATTCTTGAACTTTACAATAAGTCAGTTATCTTTTCAGGTCCGTTCACAGAGATCCATCTCATTCTTTTCAGTGGCTCCACTGTCTCTGTTCCCCTGAACAGATAAACTGTAATTCATTCACTCATGCCTCCACCAATGGAGATTTCTCAATTGTTTACGATGTAGGTTTTTTTTAAGTTTCTTTATTTATTTTGAGAGAAAGAGAGCACACACGTGACCAGGGGAGGGGCAGAGAGAGGGAGAGAGAGAATCCCAAGCTCCATGCCGTCAGCACAGAGACTGACACAGGGCTCAATCTCACGAACCATGAGATCATGACCAGAGCCGAAGTCGGACGTTTAATCAACTGAGCCACCCAGGCACCCCCGTGATGTTTTATTACAAACAATGCGGCAAAAAAATTCTCTGTATCGATATCCTTACATACTCACGTTACTATGAGTTCAGAATTTGGGGGTAAAAAAGGCTGGCACTTTTTTTTTTTTT
>NW_024421831.1:0-2907 GCF_014898765.1 Herpailurus yagouaroundi | reverse complement strand
CAACGTTTATTTATTTTTGGGACAGAGAGAGACAGAGCATGAACGGGGGAGGGGCAGAGAGAGAGGGAGACACAGAATCGGAAACAGGCTCCAGGCTCCGAGCCATCAGCCCAGAGCCTGACGCGGGGCTCGAACTCACGGACCGCGAGATCGTGACCTGGTTGAAGTCGGACACTTAACCGACTGCGCCACCCAGGCGCCCTCCCAACTCTTACCTTTCATGAGCACAGCCAGACGTTCCCCACTGGGGTCCCAGACCATGGAGTGAGCCTCTCCCCCAAGTCTATGGGTCAGAACAGTAGGTTGGGAGGGCTCAGCATGGCCCCTCCACCTTTTGACTGCCCCTCCCTCACCAATCAGCTCACCTTTCCTCTCCATCTGGTGTCTGTACTGTTGTCTCAGACAGATCCGCCACAATGGTGGCTGACTTTGCACCTCCAACGCGCCCCTTTCCCTCCCCTGCAAGAAGGGCAGAGGCTCTGGAGTACAGGAAAGGGCCTCTCACTGGTCCCCTGCCTCCCACCTATTGTAAGCATCAACACCTCTCAAGTCTCCCAAGTTTTACTTCCCTTTATCCTTCAGAGTAGCATATTCCAGGGGGTTCTTGCCTTCCTCTGACTGCCCCAGATACTCTGCATCCGGAGCCATTTCCCCTGACTCACCGCAACGTTCTGGGAATGACAAGGAGTAAATGAGTGGTTCCCCCAATACAGTGAACAGCAGTCGGTTTCCATCTGGGCTCCAGCAGCCAGTCTGGGGTCAAGGAACAAAAGGTAGAGGAACACTGGTCTGTAGGGGGACAAAGGGAGACAAGCTGGGACAATCTGGGGCCCACCTGCTCCCTGGCTCTCTGAATCACAGTCGCCTCTTACCTGACACCGCCCTGACAGAGTAGGCCACCTCTCGCACGTCCACATCTGGGCCTCCCAGACTCTGCACCAGAAAGAGGTCACAGCTTAGGACCTCTAGGTTCCAAAACTTGTACTTCCCTCCCTCTGCCGGTCTCAGGGCCAGGTCAGAGAATGGTCACAGAACTTCCTGCTGGAAGTTCCAGGAGCCAAGTGCCTTTCTCTGGGTCATTCCTGTCCTTACCCCTTCCCCTGCTCTCCTCCCACTCACCGAAAGACAGCCGAAGGAGTGGTAGCCAGAACTTTGCTGCCATCCGGAGACCAGAACAGATTGGTAACCCCACCTCCGCGAAACCAGGGAAGGGGAACACAGGTCTCCGTTGAGACATCCCATACCTAGGCAGAAGGGGCAGGAGTGAGAGGGAACTCCAGCATCCCCAACCTGTCACGGGGGCTGCCCTTCTTCTAGGTAGAAAGACACAGAAAGGGGAGGAAGCAAGAGAGGGGCTGTTAAAACAGGAGATAGCAAGCAGAACTTTATTTATTTTGAGACAGAGAGCAAGCAGGGGAGGGTGCAGAGAGAAAAGGAGAGAGAATCCCAAGCAGGCTCCACGCTGTCAGTGGAGCCCCCAGGATATTTTCCACCACCAGAGAAGAATGCTCTTGCCTCACGTCTGAGGGGGCTCAAATGGCCAAAGGATGAGTGGGGACCACTCACCAGGATAGCAGCATCCACAGGTGAAGCTGAGAGCAGTCGTCCCCCACTGGGTGCCCAGGCCAAGCTGGTGACAGGTGTGTGCCCAGGGTGAGAGAGCACTTGTGCACAGCCAGAAGAGGGTCTGCCGAGGGGAAACGGTATCAAGTCAGAAGGCGACAAAAGGAACGCCCCCGACTCTACTTCCTTGCCTTCCACTAAAACTTCCAAACCCAATGGCCCCTCAAATCCAAGTTAGAAGACATGAATAAGGGTCAGGGAAGTGAAAGAAAAAAGGAAGGAAGGAAGGAAGGAGGGAGGGAGGGAGGGAGGGAGGGAGGAAGGAAGGGCGGGCAGAGTCGTCACCATGAGGTCCATGGATGAAAGTGCATGAAAGAGAGGAAGCTTGTATCGTGGGCCTCCAGGAGACAAGAACTGACCAGCAGCGCTGGATGGTGCTGAGCAGAGGAGAGGCCGCGCTCTGCCCCAGACCAGAGCCCTCTCCCCGCCGCATCGCCCGGCCTGGGGCCTGGGATCATCTATGACTCTACTTCAGGGTTCCAAGTTCTCTTCCAGAAATATCTGCTGCTGCTCCCCAGAACTCATCCCGTGCTGCAAACCCTGTCTTTCTGTCTTTCCTTGTCAGAATTAGTCTTCCTGTCTGTGCTCCCGCATTATTTTCTGCTTGTCACAAAGGTGCTGCATGTGAGGTCATCCTCCACCATGAGGCTGTGACTTCGTCAGCTCTGTACATCCAGAACCACATACTTGGCCTGGCGGGTGCAGGCTGTGACCTGAATCAATGCCATCCTCTTCCTTTTCCACAAAACTGTAACTACCTCTAGTGCCAGTGAGATCCTAGATCATAGAACACAACTTATTCTTGAACTTTACAATAAGTCAGTTATCTTTTCAGGTCCGTTCACAGAGATCCATCTCATTCTTTTCAGTGGCTCCACTGTCTCTGTTCCCCTGAACAGATAAACTGTAATTCATTCACTCATGCCTCCACCAATGGAGATTTCTCAATTGTTTACGATGTAGGTTTTTTTTAAGTTTCTTTATTTATTTTGAGAGAAAGAGAGCACACACGTGACCAGGGGAGGGGCAGAGAGAGGGAGAGAGAGAATCCCAAGCTCCATGCCGTCAGCACAGAGACTGACACAGGGCTCAATCTCACGAACCATGAGATCATGACCAGAGCCGAAGTCGGACGTTTAATCAACTGAGCCACCCAGGCACCCCCGTGATGTTTTATTACAAACAATGCGGCAAAAAAATTCTCTGTATCGATATCCTTACATACTCACGTTACTATGAGTTCAGAATTTGGGGGTAAAAAAGGCTGGCACTTTTTTTTTTTTT
>NW_024421830.1:0-6538 GCF_014898765.1 Herpailurus yagouaroundi | reverse complement strand
GAGAGACCACCAAGGAGCTGATACTGATGCAAACACACGAGGGTTTATTTGCAAGCTCGAGCTGGGGCCCAAGTATACCCGACACAGCGGAGCAGGGACTTGGACCCCTAGGGTAAAAGGCATAGCAGTTTTATAGGGGCCAGTGGCCAATGAGATTGTAACACACACAGAAAGTTGCATAGTCATGCCAGTCCACACGCAGGTGGCCAATTGAATTACAATTTACCCTATAGTAACTGTTTGAACTAGCCTATCACTTTGGTCAGAATTGGCGGGCAAGTTTGGGGGGTAAAAGGTGGGGCTTACATTCTTTGGTGGTTAGGGCTTCCACATTCCTATTTGAGCTGGTTTCCAGTAAGGGTGTGCTCAGCGGCTTGACTAGGGTGGGGGAATGTCTTAATCAATAAGCAGGTCATGTGGGGGTTATACATGAGATGGTGGGTGTAGCACAAAATGGAGTTAGTCTTGCTCTGCTTGTCCAGGGGTAGGGGATTTTTGTTAAATTCCTTGGGTCCCACATTCCCCCCTTTTCCAGAGGATCCTATGCAGGACCCAATCATGGGTTAGAGCTTGGGGTGATGATTTGCCAGGTTAGATTAAGTGGTTAGTCGGGGTTGGGGTTGGGTTTAGCCGTGAGGGGATACAGCGCAAGTAATATTAGCGGGGTAAGTGGGAGCGACGCAGCCTTAGCTTTAAGGGATTGCCCTTGTCGGTCTGACTCTTCCATTCCGGAACAAAGTCCTTGAGGACGGCGTGTGGATCAGCTGGCAGGACGTGGGTGTAGTGGACCCAGGGAGTTATTACATCGACCTTGAGAGTGGTGGGCGTGGTCAGGATCACAATGTAGGGTCCTTTCCAGCGAGGTTAGAGTGTCTGCTGTTTGTGCCTCCGCACGTACACCCAATCGCCTGGTCGATACCGATGGGGGTCAGGAGGCGGCCGGTCTCTTAGAGGGCCTTCAGCTTAGGCCACACCTGCTCATGGGCTCTTTGTAACATTTGGAGGGAGAAAAGAAGCTGTTGGTCATTGAACTCAGCAAGCCCTTCGGGTTTCAAGGCAGGAACGGTAGGTGGGGGTATACCAAACATGATTTCGTAGGGAGTCAGTCCCATCTTACATGGTGAGTTTCTCACCCTATATAGGGCAAAGGGGAGGAGAGTGACCCAGTCCCCACCAGTATCCAAGGCTAATTTAGTTAAGGTCTCTTTTAATGTCCTATTCATCCTCTCTACCTGACCTGAGCTATGGGGTCTGTAAGCCCAATGTAATTTCCAATCTGCCCCCAGTATTTGTGCTACTCCCTGTGTTACCTTAGAAATCAACCCCAGTCCATTGTTGGATCTGATCCTGGCAGGAAATCCATACCTTGGCAGAATGTCCTCCAGCAGCTTTTATTTATTTTTTTTAATTTTTTTTAACGTTTATTTATTTTTGAGACAGAGAGAGACAGAGCATGCATGGGGGAGGGTCAGAGAGAGGGAGACACAGAGTCTGAAACAGGCTCCAGGCTCCGAGCTGTCAGCACAGAGCCCGATGCGGGGCTCGAACTCACGGACCGCGAGATCATGACCTGAGCCGAAGTCGGACACTTAACCGACTGAGCCACCCAGGCGCCCCCTCCAGCAGCTTTTTGATCACGATTTGCGCTGTTTCGTGCTTGGTGGGGAATGCCTCTGTCCACCCTGAAAAGGTATCTACGAAAACTAGCAGGTACTTGTACCCATACTTTCCAGGCCTTACCTCAGTGAAATCTACTTCCCAGTATGCTCCTGGGCGGTTTCCCCTGAGTCGGGTTCCGGGGTTAGACCCATGGGTGGTGGCGTTGGTTAGCTGGCATGCATGACAGCTTGCCACGATCTACTGGATCTTTGCTCGAGAGTCCTTAATAATGATCTTAGCGTGTCGTGTGAGGTTTTCCATCATTCTTGTTCCCATATGAGTACTCCGGTACTCCGATGCATTTTGGATAGGACTCGTCGTCCTGGTTCCTCTGGCAGGATGATGCTGGAGTCTGCAGCCCTCCACCGGCCACGCAAGCATTGGGTCATAGGCAAGCGTTTAATCCATTGTAAGTCAGTGCCAGTATAGTTGCAGGTGTCCGGCAGGGTCGGTGCCCCCGGATCGGGTAACGTGGTTGTTAAAACCTGGGTCACTGAAAGGGCTGCCTCCTTTGCTTTTGAGTCGGCTAGCCGGTTTCCCCTGGCTACTGGTGTGTCTGCTTTTTGGTGTCCTGGACAATGGATGATAGCTAGCGCCTTGGGCAGCCAGAGGGCCCTTAGGAGTTCAAGAATCTCTGTTTTGTTTTTAATAGTCTTTCCCTCTGCTGTCAGAAGCCCTCTCTCTCTGTAAAGGGCTCTGTGGATATCAGAGGTGGCAAAGGCGTACCTGCTGTCAGTGTAAATGTTTATTCGTTTATCTTCTCCCATGGTTAGTGCCTCGGCCACGGCAATCAGTTCTGCCCATTGAGCTGATGTTCCGGCTGCCAATGGCTCTGCCCAGATGATCTCCGTCTCTGTGGTTATGGCTGCCCCCGCGTATCTGATTCCTTCTGGGACAAAACTGCTGCTGTCTGTATACCAGATGGTATCCGCGTTCGGCAGTGGCTGGTCCCAGAGATCAGCCCTGATTCCGTGTACCTGTGCCAAAATCTCTTGACAGTTATGCAGAGGGGGGTCCCAGTCTGGGTTAGGGAGTAGTGTTGCTGGATTCAGGGTTGTAGGTGGCTTGAATAAAATTCTGGTGGGGTTTAGCAGTAGGCTCTAATAATGGGTCAGATGAGCATTCCTGATCTAGTGGTCTGGGGGCTGTTTGAGTACCCCTTCAATAGCATGTGGGGTGGTAACATATAGTTCTTGCCCCATGGCTAGCTTGTCTGCATCCTTGACCATAGTGGCTACCGCGGCAATAATTTTTAAGCATGGGGGCCATCCAGCGGCCACTGTGTCCAGCTTTTTAGGGAGATAAGCTATGGGTTTTTTCCAGGGACCTATGTACTGGACAAGGACCCCTTTTGCCACCCCATCTTTCTCATCTACGTACAGGTAGAAGGGCTTGGTTGGGTCAGGCAACCTGAGAGCTGAGGCAGACAGCAAGGCCTGTTTAAGGTCATTAAAGACCTTGTTCATGGCCTTTGTCCATTCAAAATTTTGTTGGTGCCTGGTGGCCTCACAGAGGGGTCTGGCCATCTCGGCAAAACCCAGAATCCATAATCGACAGAACCCTGCCAACCACAGGAATTCAAGTGCCTGACGGACGGTTTGCGGCTGTGGGATCCTTAGGACGGTTTCCTTCCGCGCATCCATCAACCATCTTTGTCCGTCCTTTAATTTGTACCCCAGGTAGCTCACCTCTGCTCTGCAGATTTGGGCCTTTTTGGCTGAGGCCTGGTATCCTAGAGCTTCTATAGTCTGGAGTAAGTCCTTGGTGCCTCGCAGGCAAGTGTCCTGGTCCTCTGCCGCCAGCAGGATATCATCTACATATTGCAATGAGGTCAAATGAGGGTGCTCAGAACGGAACTCACTCAAGTCTTTGTGTAAGGCCTCATCGAAGATGGTTGGTGAGTTTTTGAATCCTTGTGGTAGTTGAGTCCAGGTGAGTTGGCCATTGATGCCTTTCTCGGGGTCCGTCCATTCAAAGGCAAAAAGGTCTTGGCTCTTGGGGGCTAAAGGCAGGCTGAAAAAGGCACCTTTTAAATCTAATACCGTATACCAATTTTTGTCTGGAGGCGAGGTGGAGAGGACGGTGTATGGGTTTGGGAATGTGGGGTGCACATCCATTACTCGCCGGTTGACTTCCCTTAAATCCTGGACTGGCCTGTAATCGTTAAAGTGCGGTTTTCGCACTGGCAGCAAGGGAGTGTTCCATGCCGATTGGCAGAGCCTTAATATGCCTGAGTCTAGTAGTCGCTGTATGTGGGGCGTGATTCCCATTCACGCCGCAAGAGGCATTGGCTATTGGCGGACCCTGACAGGGTCTGTCCCTGGTTTTAGTTCTATGTATATAGCCGGTCGGTGTCGGGCCAGCCCAGTTCCCCCAGTTTCTGCCCATGCCTGAGGAAATTCCTGTAGCCAACGGTCAATGTTAGTCATTGGGGCTGGGGGTGTCTGGTGGAGATGACATTCGTCTTCCAAACTTAGGACAAGCACCTGAATCGGTTGCCCTTCTTTGTCTAGGATTTTTGCCCCTCCGGGGTGGAAGCAAATTTGTGCCCCCATCTTGGTGAGCAAATCCCGACCTAACAACGGGTAGGGACATTCAGGGATGACCATGAAGGAGTGGGATACCCAGCCCATGCCGAGGTCCACAGTTCTTTGGGTAGTCCATGAGTACTGTTTGGTGCCCGTGGCGCCTTGTACCCATGAGGTCTTGCTTGCCAATTTCCCCTGGGGTTGTAATAAGACCAAATATTGTGCCCCAGTGTCCACTAGAAATTCAACTGGTTGCCCCTCAACTCTGAGAGTTACCCTGGGCTCGGGGAGGGGTACCGAACCCTGACTCTCCTAGTCGTCCAGGTCCTCCATCTCCAATATCTTGGCAGGGGCCTTAGATCTTTTGTTAGGGAAGTCTTTCACCCAGTGGCCCTCTTCCTTGCAATAAGCACATTGGTTTTTGTTTAGCTTAGGGCGCTCCCGTCGGGGAGCAGGGCCATCCTCCTTACCTGTCCCTGAAGTCAGCTTCTTGAAGTGCCTCCGTTTTTCCTGTCGGTCATCCATGGTTGTAGCCAGCAGGATATTAGCCAGATTCAGGGTCTGCCGGTTGCTTAGTTTAGTCTGTTGCTCCTCTGGGCTTTCTCTATTATTGTAAACTATTTCTGATACTATTATTAAGTCCTGCAGGCTCTTCTCTCCTAGCCTCTCCACTCTTTGTAATTTCCTTTTGATGTCTGGAGTGGCCTGATTAACAAAAGCCATGATAATTGCGGCTTTTGTTTCTGGGGCTTCTGGGTTCAGAGGGGTGTACTGCCTAAAAGCCTCTGTGATTCTCTAAGAAGGCTGCTGGACTCTCATCCTTACCTTGTCTTACATCATATACCTTGGCCAGATTAGTAGGCTTGCGCGCTGCAGCCTTGAGACCTGCCATTAGAGTCTGGTGGTAGACCCGGAGTCTCTCCTTACCTTCAGCTGAGTTGTAGTCCCAGGTAGGGCAGGATAAGGAGAAGGCAGCGTTTATGAGGTCTGGATTTTGAGTCAGCTGTCTCTCCTCTCCCAGGACAGACTTCCGAGTTTCCACCTGTATTCGCTCTCTCTCTTCCGTGGTGAAGAGAACCTGCAAGAGCTGCTGACAGCCATCCCAAGTAGGCTGGTGGGTAAAGAGAACAGTATCTAAAAGCCCAATTAAACCTCTAGGGTTGTCGGAGAACTTTGCATTTTGAGTTCTCCAATTATATAAATCACTGGTGGAGAACGGCCAATATAACATTGGTTGTTCTCCAGACTCGTCGGGAGGCCCCATGGCACGGAGGGGAAGGGCGGTGGAGTCGGCCGGCCCCATATTTGAGGGCGGGGCCACTCAGTGGGTCCATCCACGTGTCTCTGCTGCTGGCCCCAAGCACAGGAATTCCTTCGTCAGGGAGGGGTGGTGCCCCTCCTGCAGCCCCTGGTGCTTCCAATGGAGGGGTGGAAGGGGGAGGGGGAGCCTGGTAGGGCAGTGGATGAATCAGGTCCTCTGGAGAGGAATCCTGCAAGACCGGATAAAGGGGCGTTTTGGCCTTTGTGTCAGTCTGCTTCTCGGCTTTCCACAGGGCTAGAATCTTGGTAGGTCCTGCTTTGGGGGGTAAGAATGGTTTTAGCCAAGAAGGGGGGTTTTCGATCATATCCTGCCAGACCAGGATGTAGGGCACCTGGTCAGGGTGGCCGTCCGGTTTGTCCTTGAAGATTACGGCCTTGACCTGCAAAATAATAGGTTGGTGGAAAGTTCCTTCTCAGGACCATCCCATGTCAAAGGTTGACTATTGTGACATGCAGTAAGTCTGAAATTTCCCTTTTCTTTATGTCTGTGCTCAAATTATGAGCCCTTTCCTTAACGTCTGAGAAGTGGGAGAGCATAAGAGACGGGGGTGGTTTGGGTCTGCCCCATTTCAATCCACACCAAGACACAAACAGTTATGACGATTAACAAGGACACAATAACACAGACAAAGTTCCAGCGTGCTTGCGGAGACAAAACAGAAAGTAAAATGAAGTGCTGGCTGTCTGTAATGGCAGCTGGCCCTCCTCACAGATGACGACTTTGTCCTCCTGGTGGCGGCAAGGGACATCTCCCAAGACCCCTGGTCCACAGCTCGCCAGCGTGTCCGCTTAAGCCAATGCCTGCCCAAAGACAGTTTGGAATTCCTACAGGTAGAGATACAGTATAGAGCTCTCAGAAAATATGCGCGCGAAAGGTAGAAGTTGAGTGCACTCACCAGATGTGGGACCCTCCGGGTGGGGTCCTGGGGGGGTCTCTCGAATCCCGGACGAGCCCCCAAGTGTAATGCCCCTGATTTCGAATACGAGAGACCACCAAGGAGCTGATACTGATGCAAACACACGAGGGTTTA
>NW_024421829.1:0-8777 GCF_014898765.1 Herpailurus yagouaroundi | reverse complement strand
AATATAGGAAATTATCTATAATAAAATTTTAAAATAAAAGTAAAAAACCCTGATATACTCAATTAAAAAAATGATATTTATAGAAAGGCTAGAGTCAATTAAAATATACAAAACGTTTTCTCTGAATAGCAGGATTATGGATGCTTTCAATATTATTTTAACAATTTAATTTTCAAGTTTTCCAATTTTTTTTAAATTATAAAAATACAAAAAAAATCACCCTTTAAAAAACAGAGTAGGACAAATATAATCAGATCAAATGATGAGACAGTTTATATACTGAAGTCTCTGAACAATGCTGATGATATGACTGACATGTAAACTTTAAGTATTCTCCCAATTTTATCAAGTCTATTTTCAGGGAGAAGAAGAAAAATTGACAATTCTAATTATATTAAAGGTTTCATCACTGCAGATCCTTACATTCTCTGAAACTTCTATGCCTAACGCACTTTTTTGTTTCAAAATACTTAAACATATAAATTTTGTTTGTTTCAAATACATTAATATACAAATACCAGAAGCACAGAACATACAAAATATTTTTCAATATGCACCAAAATTGGGCAAATTTTATTTGAGCTTCTAAGGTCCCAGGTAAAAGACCTATTCATTTGTTTACCAGTTTTTTTTTTAAACCTATTTATTTATTTAAATATAATTTGTCAAACTGGCTTCCATAAAACATCCAGTGCTCACCCCAACACGTGCCCTCCTCATTGCCCATCACTCACTTCCCCTCCCTGCCCCCCACCCATTTGCTTGTTCTCTGTATTTAAGAGTCTCCTATGGTTTGCCTCCCTCCCTCTCTGTAACTTTTTTTTCCCCCTTCCCCTCCCCCATGGTCTTCTGTTAAGTTTCTCAGGATCCACATATGAGTGAAAACATATGCTATCCGTCCTTCTTTGTCTGACTTATTCCATTTAGCATAATACCCTCCAGTTCCATCCACATTGCCGCAAATGGCCAGATTTCATTCTTTGTCATTGCCAAGTACTATTCCGTTGTAAACATAAACCACATCTCCTTTATCCATTCATCAGTTGATGGACATTTGGGCTCTCCCCATAACTTGGCCTTTGTTTGAAAGTGCTGCTATAAACATTGGGGTACAAGTGCTCCTATGCATCAATACTCCTGTATCCCTTGGGTAAATTCCTAACAGTGCTATTGCTGGGTCATAGGGTAGTTCCATTTTTAATTTTTTGAGGAACCTCCACACTGTTTTCCAGAGTGGGTGCACCAGTTTGCATTGCCACCAACAGTGCAAGAGGATTCCCGTTTCTCCACATCCTCCCCAGCATCTATAGTCTCCTGATTTGTTCATTTTGGCCACTCTGACTGGCGTGAGGTGATATCTGAGTGTGGTTTTGATTTGTATTTCCCTGATGAAGAGCGACATTGAGCATCTTTTCATGTGTCTGTTGGCCATCTGGATGTCTTTGGAAAAGTGTCTATTTGTGTCTTCTGCCCCTTTCTTCACTGGATTATTTGTTTTAAAAAATCCTGTATTTATTTTGAGAGAGTGTGTGAGTGGGGGAGGAGGGAGACAGAGAATTCTAAGCAGCCTCCATGCTGTCATCACAGAGCCCAACCTGGACTTGATCTCAACGACTCTGAAATCATGACCTAAGCCAAAACCAAGAATCAGACACTAACCGACTGAGCCACCCAGGTGCCCCTGACGTGGTGATTCTTGAATATGTTGCTTCATGTAGAAATCTGCTTTCCTGTCCTAAATGTTCTGGATATTTTCTTCTTACACTATATGTGGATATTGTCATAATACAAGTAATGTCATCCTGATGGATTTCTAGGGTATACCCAGTTTTTCCCCTTAGTACGGTGATATAAAAGCTTTTGAAAGGGCATGCAGGTTTTTTACTCAAATAAGTCAAGGTAATTAAGGTAGATAAGAAATAAAAAGTACTTTTATGTATAAAATAAGATGGCTTTAGGAAATGTTGGCATCCTAGAATTCTAATTTATGGTAACAGTGTTTGTCCCATGCTCCCAGTTGATGTCTGTTTTATAGGAAATCAATTTTATGGGCTCTGTTTAAACACAATGCAGAAGTAGAGAGAAAAATTGTAATTCAAATGTCTGGCTGGCTCCGCTCATGATGCCATGTCCCTGAGTGTGACACTGCCAATGTGAATGTCCTGTGCCCACTGTCCTTCTCAGAGCACATCTTGAGCCCATGGATAGGAGCTGTGCTTTTTTTTTTTTCAATATATGCAATTTATTGTCAAATTGGTTTCCATACAACATCCAGTGCTCATCCCAAAAGGTGCCCTCCTCAATACCCATCACCCACCTCCCCCTCCCTCCCATCCCCCATCAACCCTCAGTTTGTTCTCAGTTTTTAACAGTCTCTTATGCTTTGGCTCTCTCCCACTCTAACCTCTTTTTTTTTTTCCTTCCCCTCCCCCATGGGTTTCTGTTAAGTTTCTCAGGATCCACATAAGAGTGGAAACATATGGTATCTGTCTTTCTCTGTATGGCTTATTTCACTTAGCATCACACTCTCCAGTTCCATCCACGTTGCTACAAAGGGCCATATTTCATTCTTTCTCATTGCCATGTAGTACTCCATTGTGTATATAAACCACAATATCTTTATCCATTCATCAGTTGATGGACGTTTAGGTTCTTTCCATAATTTGGCTATTGTTGAGAGTCCTGCTATAAACATTGGGGTACAAGTGCCCCTATGCATCAATACTCCTGTATCCCTTGGGTAAATTCCTAGCAGTGCTATTGCTGGGTCATAGGGTAGGTCTATTTTTAATTTTCTGAGGAACCTCCACACTGTTTTCCAGAGTGGGTGCACCAGTTTGCATTCCCACCAACAGTGCAAGAGGGTTCCCGTTTCTCCACATCCTCGCCAGCATCTATAGTCTCCTGATTTGTTCATTTTGGCCACTCTGACTGGCGTGAGGTGATATCTGCGTGTGGTTTTGATTTGTATTTCCCTGATGAGGAGCGACGTTGAGCATCTTTTCATGTGCCTGTTGGCCATCTGGATGTCTTCTTTAGAGAAGTGTCTATTCATGTTTTCTGCCCATTTCTTCACTGGGTTATTTGTTTTTCGGGTGTGGAGTTTGGTGAGCCCTTTATAGATTTTGGATACTAGCCCTTTGTCCGATATGTCATTTGCAAATATCTTTTCCCATTCCGTTGGTTGCCTTTTAGTCTTGTTGGTTGTTTCTTTTGCTGTGCAGAAGCTTTTTATCTTCATAAGGTCCCAGTAATTCATTTTTGCTTTTAATTCCCTTGCCTTTGGGGATGTGTCGAGTAAGAGATTGCTACGGCTGAGGTCAGAGAGGTCTTTTCCTACTTTCTCCTCTAGGGTTTTGATGGTTTCCTGTCGCACATTTAGGTCCTTTATCCATTTTGAGTTTATTTTTGTGAATGGTGTCAGGAAGTGGTCTAGTTTCAACCTTCTGCATGTTGCTGTCCGGTTCTCCCAGCACCATTTGTTAAAGAGACTGTCCTTTTTCCATTGGATGTTCTTTCCTGCTTTGTCAAAGATGAGTTGGCCATACGTTTGTGGGTCTAGTTCTGGGGTTTCGATTCTATGCCATTGCTCTATGTGTCCGTTTTTGTGCTAATACCATGCTGTCTTGATGATTACAGCTTTGTAGTAGAGGCTAAAGTCTGGGATTGTGATGCCTCCTGCTTTGGTCTTCTTCTCTCTCTCTTTTTTTTTTTTTTTAATTTTTTTTAACGTTTATTTATTTTTTTGAGACAGAGAGAGACAGAGCATGAGCAGGGGAGGGTCAGAGAGAGAGGGAGACACAGAATCCGAAACGGGCTCCAGGCTCTGAGCTGTCAGCACAGAGCCTGACGCAGGGCTCGAACTCACGGACTGTGAGATCATGACCTGAGCTGAAGTCGGCCGTTTAACCGAATGAGCCACCCAGGCGCCCCTGGTTGTCTTCTTCAAAATTACTTTGGCTATTCGGGACCTTTTGTGTTCCGTATGAATTTTAGAATTGCTTCTAGCTTCAAGAAGAATGCTGGTGCAATTTTGATTGGGATTGCATTGAATGTGTAGATAGCTTTGGGTGGTATTGACATTTTGAGAATATTTATTTTTCCAATCCATGAGCGGGAATGTCTTTCCATTTCTATCTTCTTCAATTACCTTCATAAGCTTTCTATAGTTTTCAGCATACAGATCTTTTACATCTTTGGTTAGATTTATTCCTACGTATTTTATGCTTCTTGGTGCAATTGTGAATGGGATCAGTTTCTTTATTTGTCTTCCTGTTGCTTCATTGTTAGTGTATAAGAATGCAACTGATTTCTGTACATTGATTTTGTATCCTGGCAACTTTGCTGAATTCATGTATCAGTTCTAGAAGACTTTTGGTGGAGTCTATCGGATTTTCCATTTATAATATCATGTCACCTGCAAAGCGAAAGCTTGACTTCATCTTTGCCAATTCTGATGCATTTGATTTCCTTTTGTTGTCTGATTGCTGATGCTAGAACTTCCAACACTATGTTAAACAACAGCGGTGAGAGTGGGCATCCCTGTCGTGTTCCTGATCTCAGGGGAAAAGCTCTCAGTTTTTCCCCATTGAGGATGATGTTAGCTGTGGGCTTTTCTAAAATGGCTTTGATGATGTTTAAGTATGTTCCTTCTATCCCGACTTTCTCAAGGGTTTTTATTAAGAAAGGGTGCTGGATTTTGTCAAAGGCCTTTTCTGCATCGATTGACAGGATCGTATGGTTCTTATCTTTTCTTTTATTAATGTGATGTATCACGTTGATTGATTTGCGAATGTTGAACCAGCCCTGCATCCCAGGAATGAATCCCACTTGATCATGGTGAATAATTCTTTTTATATGCTGTTGAATTCAATTTGCTAGTATGTTAATGAGAATTTTTGCATCCATATTCATCAGGGATATTGGCCTGTAGTTCTCTTTTTTTTACTGGGTCTCTGTCTGGTTTAGGAATCAAAGTAATACTGGCTTCATAGAATGAGTCTGGAAGTTTTCCTTCCCTTTCTATTTCTTGGAATAGCTCGAGAAGGATAGGCATTATCTCTGCTTTAAACGTCTGGTAGAACTCCCCTGGGAAGCCATCTGGTCCTGGACTCTTATTTGTTGGGAGATTTTTGATAACCGATTTAATTTCTTCACTGGTGATGGGTCTGTTCAAGCTTTCTCTTTCCTCCTGATTGAGTTTTGGAAGAGTGTGGGTGTTTAGGAATCAGTCCATTTCTTCCAGGTTGTCCAATTTGTTGCCATATAATTTTTCATAGTATTCCCTGATAATTGTTTGTATCTCTGAGGGATTGGTTGTAATCATTCCATTTTCATTCATGATTTTATCTATTTGGGTCATCTCCCGTTTCTTTTTGAGAAGCCTGGCTAGAGGTTTGTCAATTTTGTTTATTTTTTCAAAAAACCAACTCTTGGTTTCGTTGATCTGCTCTACAGTTTTTTTAGATTCTATATTGTTTATTTCTGCTCTGATCTTTATTATTTCTCTTCTTCTGCTGGGTTTAGGCTGCCTTTGCTGTTCTGCTTCTATTTCCTTTAGGTGTGCTGTTAGATTTTGTATTTGGGATTTTTCTTGTTTCTTGAGATAGGCCTGGATTGCAGTGTATTTTCCTCTCAGGACTGCCTTCGCTACATCCCAAAGCTTTTGGATTGCTGTATTTTCATTTTCGCTTGTTTCCATATATTTTTTAATTTCTTCTCTAATTGCCTGGTTGACGCACTCATTCTTTAGTAGGGTGTTCTTTAACCTCCATGCTTTTGGAGGTTTTCCAGACTTTTTCCTGTGGTTGATTTCAAGCTTCATGGCATTGTGGTCTGAAAGTATGCATGGTATCATTTCAATTCTTGTATACTTATGAAGGGCTGTTTGTGACCCAGTATATGATCTATCTTGGAGAATGTTCCATGTGCACTCGAGAAGAAAGTATATTCTGTTGCTTTGGGATGCAGAGTTCTAAATATATCTGTCAAGTCCATCTGATCCAATGTCTCATTCAGGGCCCTTGTTTCTTTATTGACCGTGTTTCTAGATGATCTATCCATTTCTGTAAGTGGGGTGTTAAAGTCCCCTGCAATTACCACATTCTTATCAATAAGGTTGCTTATGTTTGTGAGTAATTGTTTTATATATTTGGGCGCTCCGGTATTCGGCGCATAGACATTTATATAATTGTTACTTCTTCCTGATGGATAGACCCTGTCACTATTATATAATGTCCTTCTTCGTCTCTTGTTACAGCCTTTAATTTAAAGTCTAGTTTGTCTGATATAAGTATGGCTACTCCAGCTTTCTTTCGGCTTCCAGTAGCATGATAAATAGTTCTCCATCCCCTCACTCTCAATCTAAAGGTGTCCTCAGATCTAAAATGAGTCTCTTGTGGACAGCAAATAGATGGGTCTTGTTTTTTTATCCATTCTGATACCCTATTTCTTTTGGTTGGTGCATTTAATCCATATACATTCAGTGTTATTATAGAAAGATACGGGTTTAGAGTCATTGTGATGTCTGTATGTTTTATGCTTGTAGTGATGTCTCTGGTACTTTGTCTCACGGGATCCCCCTTAGGATCTCTTGGAGGGCTGGTTTAGTGGTGACAAATTCCTTCAGTTTTTGTTTGTTTGGGAAGATCTTTATCTCTCCTTCTATTCTAAATGATAGACTTGCTGGATAAAGGATTCTCGGCTGCATATTTTTCTGTTCAATACATTGAAGATCTCGTGCCAATCCTTTCTGGCCTGCCAAGTTTCAAAAGAGAGATCAGTCACGAGTCTTATAGGTCTCCCTTTATAAGTTAGGGCACGTTTATCCCTTGCTGCTTTCAGATTTTTCTCTTTATCCTTGTATTTTGCCAGTTTGACTACGATATGTCATGCAGATGATCGATTCAAGTTACGTCTGAAGGAGTTCTCTGTGCCTCTTGGATTTCAATGCATTTTTCCTTCCCCAGTTCAGGGAAGTTCTCAGCTATTATTTCTTCAAGTACACCTTCAGCACCTTTCCCTCTCTCTTCCTCCTCTGGGATACCAAGTATGTGTATATTATTTCTTTTTAGTGTGTCACCTAGTTCTCTAATTTTCCCCTCATACTCCTGGATTTTTTTATCTCTCTTTTTCTCAGCTTCCTCTTTTTCCGTAACTTTGTCTTCTAGTTCACCTATTCTCTCCTCTGCCTCTTCAATCTGAGCCATCGTTGTTTCCATTTTGTTTTGCATTTCGTTTAAAGCGTTTTTCAGCTCCTCCTGACTGTTCCTTAGTCCCTTGATCTCTGTAGCAAGAGATTCTCTGCTGTCCTCTATACTGTTTTCAAGCCCAGCGATTAATTTTATGACTATTACTCAAATTCACTTTCTGTTATATTATTTAAATCCTTTTTGATCAGTTCATTAGCTGTTGTTATTTCCTGGAGATTCTTCTGAGGGGAATTCTTCCGTTTGGTCATTTTGAATAGTCCCTGGAGTGGTGCGGACCTGCAGGGCACTTCCCCTGTGCTGTGGTGTATAACTGGAGCTGGTGGGCTGGGTCGCAGTCAGACCTGACGTCTGCCCCCAGCCCACCGCTGGGGCCACAGTCAGACTGGTGTGTGCCTTCTCTTCCCCTCTCCTAGGGGCGGGATTCACTGTGGGGTGGCGTGGCCCATCTGGGCTACTTGCACACTGCCAGGCTTGTGGAGCTGGAGATCTGGCGTGTTAGCTGCGGTGGGTAGACAAGGTGCACAGGGGCAGGAGGGACAGGCTTAGCTCGCTTCTCCTTAGGTGATCCACTTCAGGAGGGGCCCTGTGGCAGCGGGAGGGAGTCAGACCCACTGCTCGAGGGGTGGCTCCGCAGAAGCACCACGTTGGGTGTTTGCACGGAGCAAGCAAGTTCCCTGGCAGGGACTGGTTCCCTTTGGGATTTTGGCTGGGGGTGGGCAAGGGAGATGGCGCTGGCGAGCACCTTTGTTCTCTGCCAAACTGAGCTCTGTCGTCCCGGGGCTCAGCAACTCTCCCTCCCTTTGTCCCCCAGGCTTCCCGCTTTCTGAGCAGAGCTGTTAACTTATGACCTCCCAGATGCTAAGCAAGTCCCACTTGCTGTCGGAACACACTTTGTCCAGCCCTTCTGCTTTTGCGAGCCAGACTCAGGGTCTCTGCTTGGCCGGCGGGCCGCCCCTCCGTCCCGGCTCCCTCCTGCCAGTCCGTGGAGTTCACACCGCCTCTCTACCCTTCCTACCCTCTTCTGTGGGCCTCTCATCTGTGCATGGCTCCGGAGACTCCGTACTGCTAATTTCTGGTGGTTTTCTGGGTTAGTTAGGCAGGTGTAGGTGGAGTCTAAGTGATCAGCAGGATGCGCGGTGAGCCCAGCGTCCTCCTAAGCCGCCATCTTCCCTAAACCTCGCTTACCAGTTCTTGAGAGTATGTGCAGAGTGTGTGACATTTTCTAATTTTCTCAGCTTTAAAGTCCTGTCCTCACCACTAAATAAGTAGATCTTCAAGAGGTAGTTCTTATGGGGTAGTAACTACTCTCAGCAACCCCAATCTTAAATCACATCAACAGAAAATTACTTTAATTAAAAAGAAAAATAAAACACAAACACTACAGACACATATCCATATCCATATATATATATATATACACACACACACACAACTGCAGTTCTCTAGAGATCACCCACTTCATCTTTCCTTAAAGTTCAAATAATATATTCCTGAAGTTAACATGGATCATATGATACATTAATCTTTGGTTTCATTCATCTCATTATTTACAAGTCAATCTTCTCC
>NW_024421828.1:0-4073 GCF_014898765.1 Herpailurus yagouaroundi | reverse complement strand
ATCATCATTCTACTGTTTCTATGAGTTAGCCTTAAAAAAAAAAAAAAGTTTTTATTTTTTACTTATTTTTTTAGGTTCCACATTTTTTTAGTGATACCATGTAATATTTGTCTTTCTCTGAATGGCTTATTTCACTAAGCGTAATGTTCTCTAGTTTTATCCATCTTACACAAATGACAAGATTCCCTTCTTTTTAAAGGCTAAATAATAATCCATTGTATGTGTATGTTACATTTTCTTTTATTCATTCATCCATCCATTGACATTTATGTTGTTTCCATATCTTGGCTATTGTGAATAATGAATGCTGCAGTGAACATGAGAATACATATATCTCCCTGAGATAATGATTTTATTTCATTAGGCTATATATTCAGAAGTGGGGTTGCTGCATCATATGAAAGTTTCTTTAAATTTTTTTTTCTTCATTAAACATTGTTTTAATGGGTTTCAAAATTTCTGCAGATTTTTGGTCAAGTTTTTTCCATCAAAAAGTACTGAATTTCGAGGTGCCTGGGTGGCTCAGTGGGTGAAGTTGTGTGACTTAGGCTCAGGTCATGATTTCATGGCTCATGCCTTTGAGTCCCGCATCAGGCTGTCTGCTGTCAACACAGAGCCTGCTTTGGATCCTCTGTCTCCCACTGTCTGCTCCTCCCCCTCCCGCCCCCCCCCTTCCCTGTCTCTCTCAAAAATAAATATTAAAAATTTTTTTTCTTTTAGTACTGAATTTAAGGGGCGCCTGGAGTGGTTCAGTTGGTTAAATGTCCAACTCTTGATTTTGGCTCAGGCCATGATCTCATGGTTTATGAGATGGAGCATCGTGTTGGGCTCTGCACTGTCAGTATAAACTCTCTCTCTCTTCCTCTCAAAATAAATAATGAAAACATTTAAAAAAAATGAATTTAAAAACTAATAATTTAAAACTGCCATATATACACACTGCCCCCACCCACATGCCAAATGGTTCAGATTATTCTCCTTTCCTTCTTAAGGTTTTCTCTGCATTATTATTGTTAACTAGTCTTTTACTATTAAACTTAAATGAATTGAGACAAATAGTACTGAGACTGTTCTTCCACCACTGATTAAGATTGGGGTGGCAGGTATTAGGGATAATATCCATTTAGATTTCTGACCTTTCTGAGAAGATTTGGTGACCTTGCCTGCTCCAGCAGTCTTCTTGTCCATGCTTTGATGACACCCACAGCAACTGTCTGTCATGTCATGAACAGCAACATGACCCCTAAGAGGATAGTCAGAGGAGCCCTCAACACATGTGAACCTGCCAGGAACCATATCAACAATGACAGGATCCCCATTTCAAGAGTAACTTCTGGCTACTTTTCAAAATGATGATCAGTCTTTTCTCTCATCTCAGCAAACTTGCAAGCACAGGCACAAACGAGCATTGATTTGGCCTGGAGGGCTTAGGTTAATCACTTGAGCCATGAAGCCAGTAGCTTCTGTTGGTGGGTCATTTTGCTGTTACCAGCCATGTTACCTCGATCAACATCTCTGGCAGACAAATTCTTTACATTGAAGCCCACATTGTCCCTAGGAAGAGCTTCACTCAAGAGTCAGTTGTAATGTTGCCTGGAACAAAGGTGACCATCATGCTGGGTGTAAGAGTCTTCCCTCAGCCCAAAGACACAGAACCAATACCACCAATTTCGTAGATGTCCTGGAGGAGGGTCAGATGCAAGGGTTTGTCAGTTGGATGAGTTGGGTGTAGGATACAATTTAGAGCTTCAAGCAGCATTGCTCCACTGTCATTACCATCTTTAAGAATTATTTTCCATCCCTTGAGCCAAGGCATGTAGTTCTCATTCCAACCAGAAATTGGCACAAATGCTACTGTGTCAGGGTTGTAGCCAATTTTCTTAATGTAGGTGCTGACTTACTTAATTTCCTCATATCTCTTTTGGCTATAGAGTGGCTTAATGGTATCCATTTTGTTAATACCAATAATTAGTTGTTTCAGACTCAGTGTGTAAGCCAGAGGGACATGCTCATGTGTCTTCCTGTTGCGGGATCATTTGAGAGAGTCTCCAAGGATCCTTGAGACATTTCATGGTGCAACTTAGTAAGTTCATTCAAGTAGCATGGGGATAGGACCTGTGGACAGAAAGAGTTGTACTTTTGCTGTATGAGGCTAGTGCTTATATGCTTAGGGATCATGGGGGAGGGGACACGGAGGGAGTATTAGATCATAAATGTTTTCTTCGAATTTCTACTTGTAAAACTACTTTCGCAAGATTTCTTGGGTGCTTAATTATAGGTGAGATTTACAAGCATTCATTATACCTTTTAAGAATATAGCAACAAGCATGTATTTGATCCTTATCAGAACTATGCAGGTTAGAGGTCAGCATTCTGTGCTAAAGATGAACACGTTTCTGCTTCTATCCCTCATCATTCCCATTCTTGAAGACACTTGCTTCAAATTCATAAACACCATCAACAACAACCAGGACAGCATAGTCTGACGTGTGCCTATAATCATATATTTATATATCTACACATACATATATATTTATCAAGTCTCTGTGTGTTGGGGCACCAATGATGGTCACATAACACTTGCTGGTCTCAAATTTCCACAGAGATATCAGTGGTGATACCATACTCACATTCAGCTTTCAGTTCATCCAAGATCCAGGCATACTTGAAGGAGCTCTTTCTCATCTCAGCAGGTTTCTTCTCAAATATTGTAATGGTTCTTATATTGATCCCACCACATTTTAGATAAGATTGCCAAGGGTGGTAAACGTGCCCAAATCTACATGTCTAATGATAATGGTGTTGGATTGAGCCTTTTCCTTATCCATTTTGGCTTAGATTTAGCAGTGGTTTCATGACACCCTCTGTTCTGGTGGCAAACCTATTGTGAAAAACTATTTTTAATTTCTTGAGGACCCTCCTTGCTATTTTCCATAGTGGCTGTACCAATTTCCATTTCCACCAGCAGTATATAAGTGCTTTGTTTTGTCTACAGCTAACGTTGTTAATCTCTTTTTTATTAGAAGAATTTTTTTAAATGTTTATTTTTGAGAGAGTAAGCAGGGAATGGCATGAGAGAGGGAGAGAGAGAATCCCAAGCAGGCTCCATGCTGTCAGCACAGAGACCAGTGCGGGGCTGGAACTAATGAACTGTGAGATCATGACCTGAGCTACAATCAAGAGTTCGACGCCCAACTGAGTGAGCCACCCAGGTGCCCCAAGAATTTTTTAAGTTTAAGAGAATGACAGAAAGAGAGAGAATCCCAAACAGGATCCACATTGTCAGCACAGAGCCTGATGCGGGGCTCGAACCCATGAACATATCAGCTCATCAACTTCAGCTCAGGTCATGATCTCACTGCTCGTGAGTTCGAGCCCTACGTTGGGCTCTGTGCTGACAACTCAGAGCCTGGAGCCTGCTTTCAATTCTGTCTCCTCTCTCTGCCCCTCCCCCACTCACACTCTGTCGCTTTCTCTCAAAAATAAATAAACGTTAAAAATAAACCTTCATTTTTGACTTTTTTTTCCCCTTTCAGCACTTTAAGGATGTTCCATTTGTCTTTTGGCTAGTTTTTCTGATTGGAAATTATCATCATACAGTCATTCTTATTTATCAGTGTTATGTGTCACTGTTATTCACATCTGCTTTTAAGATTGTATCTTTGATTTTTAGCAGTTTGACTTCAGTGTGTCTTGGTGCAATTTTCTTTATATTTATCTTGCCTAGGGATTGCTGGACTTCATAGGTATCTAGAAAATAACAGTTTTCAATAAATTTGGGGAAATTTCACCCATTGTTTTCTTGAAGTATTGTTTTCTGCCCCATTTTCTCTCCTCTCTCCTTCTGAGACTTCACTCATACCAGTGTTCGATATTTTCCATACGTCCCTGGTCCATAGGTTCCTTTTCTTTTTCCTCTTCTTTATATTATATAGTTTCTATTGATCTATGGTCATGTTCATTGTTTCTTCAACTATCTTTTGTTCAACTCATCAGTGTATTTTTCATTTCATATATTGTACCTAGAATTTCCATTTCAGTTTTGCTATTTTGAATATCCATACATTCATTCA
>NW_024421827.1:0-4075 GCF_014898765.1 Herpailurus yagouaroundi | reverse complement strand
ATCATCATTCTACTGTTTCTATGAGTTAGCCTTAAAAAAAAAAAAAAAAGTTTTTATTTTTTACTTATTTTTTTAGGTTCCACATTTTTTTAGTGATACCATGTAATATTTGTCTTTCTCTGAATGGCTTATTTCACTAAGCGTAATGTTCTCTAGTTTTATCCATCTTACACAAATGACAAGATTCCCTTCTTTTTAAAGGCTAAATAATAATCCATTGTATGTGTATGTTACATTTTCTTTTATTCATTCATCCATCCATTGACATTTATGTTGTTTCCATATCTTGGCTATTGTGAATAATGAATGCTGCAGTGAACATGAGAATACATATATCTCCCTGAGATAATGATTTTATTTCATTAGGCTATATATTCAGAAGTGGGGTTGCTGCATCATATGAAAGTTTCTTTAAATTTTTTTTTCTTCATTAAACATTGTTTTAATGGGTTTCAAAATTTCTGCAGATTTTTGGTCAAGTTTTTTCCATCAAAAAGTACTGAATTTCGAGGTGCCTGGGTGGCTCAGTGGGTGAAGTTGTGTGACTTAGGCTCAGGTCATGATTTCATGGCTCATGCCTTTGAGTCCCGCATCAGGCTGTCTGCTGTCAACACAGAGCCTGCTTTGGATCCTCTGTCTCCCACTGTCTGCTCCTCCCCCTCCCGCCCCCCCCCTTCCCTGTCTCTCTCAAAAATAAATATTAAAAATTTTTTTTCTTTTAGTACTGAATTTAAGGGGCGCCTGGAGTGGTTCAGTTGGTTAAATGTCCAACTCTTGATTTTGGCTCAGGCCATGATCTCATGGTTTATGAGATGGAGCATCGTGTTGGGCTCTGCACTGTCAGTATAAACTCTCTCTCTCTTCCTCTCAAAATAAATAATGAAAACATTTAAAAAAAATGAATTTAAAAACTAATAATTTAAAACTGCCATATATACACACTGCCCCCACCCACATGCCAAATGGTTCAGATTATTCTCCTTTCCTTCTTAAGGTTTTCTCTGCATTATTATTGTTAACTAGTCTTTTACTATTAAACTTAAATGAATTGAGACAAATAGTACTGAGACTGTTCTTCCACCACTGATTAAGATTGGGGTGGCAGGTATTAGGGATAATATCCATTTAGATTTCTGACCTTTCTGAGAAGATTTGGTGACCTTGCCTGCTCCAGCAGTCTTCTTGTCCATGCTTTGATGACACCCACAGCAACTGTCTGTCATGTCATGAACAGCAACATGACCCCTAAGAGGATAGTCAGAGGAGCCCTCAACACATGTGAACCTGCCAGGAACCATATCAACAATGACAGGATCCCCATTTCAAGAGTAACTTCTGGCTACTTTTCAAAATGATGATCAGTCTTTTCTCTCATCTCAGCAAACTTGCAAGCACAGGCACAAACGAGCATTGATTTGGCCTGGAGGGCTTAGGTTAATCACTTGAGCCATGAAGCCAGTAGCTTCTGTTGGTGGGTCATTTTGCTGTTACCAGCCATGTTACCTCGATCAACATCTCTGGCAGACAAATTCTTTACATTGAAGCCCACATTGTCCCTAGGAAGAGCTTCACTCAAGAGTCAGTTGTAATGTTGCCTGGAACAAAGGTGACCATCATGCTGGGTGTAAGAGTCTTCCCTCAGCCCAAAGACACAGAACCAATACCACCAATTTCGTAGATGTCCTGGAGGAGGGTCAGATGCAAGGGTTTGTCAGTTGGATGAGTTGGGTGTAGGATACAATTTAGAGCTTCAAGCAGCATTGCTCCACTGTCATTACCATCTTTAAGAATTATTTTCCATCCCTTGAGCCAAGGCATGTAGTTCTCATTCCAACCAGAAATTGGCACAAATGCTACTGTGTCAGGGTTGTAGCCAATTTTCTTAATGTAGGTGCTGACTTACTTAATTTCCTCATATCTCTTTTGGCTATAGAGTGGCTTAATGGTATCCATTTTGTTAATACCAATAATTAGTTGTTTCAGACTCAGTGTGTAAGCCAGAGGGACATGCTCATGTGTCTTCCTGTTGCGGGATCATTTGAGAGAGTCTCCAAGGATCCTTGAGACATTTCATGGTGCAACTTAGTAAGTTCATTCAAGTAGCATGGGGATAGGACCTGTGGACAGAAAGAGTTGTACTTTTGCTGTATGAGGCTAGTGCTTATATGCTTAGGGATCATGGGGGAGGGGACACGGAGGGAGTATTAGATCATAAATGTTTTCTTCGAATTTCTACTTGTAAAACTACTTTCGCAAGATTTCTTGGGTGCTTAATTATAGGTGAGATTTACAAGCATTCATTATACCTTTTAAGAATATAGCAACAAGCATGTATTTGATCCTTATCAGAACTATGCAGGTTAGAGGTCAGCATTCTGTGCTAAAGATGAACACGTTTCTGCTTCTATCCCTCATCATTCCCATTCTTGAAGACACTTGCTTCAAATTCATAAACACCATCAACAACAACCAGGACAGCATAGTCTGACGTGTGCCTATAATCATATATTTATATATCTACACATACATATATATTTATCAAGTCTCTGTGTGTTGGGGCACCAATGATGGTCACATAACACTTGCTGGTCTCAAATTTCCACAGAGATATCAGTGGTGATACCATACTCACATTCAGCTTTCAGTTCATCCAAGATCCAGGCATACTTGAAGGAGCTCTTTCTCATCTCAGCAGGTTTCTTCTCAAATATTGTAATGGTTCTTATATTGATCCCACCACATTTTAGATAAGATTGCCAAGGGTGGTAAACGTGCCCAAATCTACATGTCTAATGATAATGGTGTTGGATTGAGCCTTTTCCTTATCCATTTTGGCTTAGATTTAGCAGTGGTTTCATGACACCCTCTGTTCTGGTGGCAAACCTATTGTGAAAAACTATTTTTAATTTCTTGAGGACCCTCCTTGCTATTTTCCATAGTGGCTGTACCAATTTCCATTTCCACCAGCAGTATATAAGTGCTTTGTTTTGTCTACAGCTAACGTTGTTAATCTCTTTTTTATTAGAAGAATTTTTTTAAATGTTTATTTTTGAGAGAGTAAGCAGGGAATGGCATGAGAGAGGGAGAGAGAGAATCCCAAGCAGGCTCCATGCTGTCAGCACAGAGACCAGTGCGGGGCTGGAACTAATGAACTGTGAGATCATGACCTGAGCTACAATCAAGAGTTCGACGCCCAACTGAGTGAGCCACCCAGGTGCCCCAAGAATTTTTTAAGTTTAAGAGAATGACAGAAAGAGAGAGAATCCCAAACAGGATCCACATTGTCAGCACAGAGCCTGATGCGGGGCTCGAACCCATGAACATATCAGCTCATCAACTTCAGCTCAGGTCATGATCTCACTGCTCGTGAGTTCGAGCCCTACGTTGGGCTCTGTGCTGACAACTCAGAGCCTGGAGCCTGCTTTCAATTCTGTCTCCTCTCTCTGCCCCTCCCCCACTCACACTCTGTCGCTTTCTCTCAAAAATAAATAAACGTTAAAAATAAACCTTCATTTTTGACTTTTTTTTCCCCTTTCAGCACTTTAAGGATGTTCCATTTGTCTTTTGGCTAGTTTTTCTGATTGGAAATTATCATCATACAGTCATTCTTATTTATCAGTGTTATGTGTCACTGTTATTCACATCTGCTTTTAAGATTGTATCTTTGATTTTTAGCAGTTTGACTTCAGTGTGTCTTGGTGCAATTTTCTTTATATTTATCTTGCCTAGGGATTGCTGGACTTCATAGGTATCTAGAAAATAACAGTTTTCAATAAATTTGGGGAAATTTCACCCATTGTTTTCTTGAAGTATTGTTTTCTGCCCCATTTTCTCTCCTCTCTCCTTCTGAGACTTCACTCATACCAGTGTTCGATATTTTCCATACGTCCCTGGTCCATAGGTTCCTTTTCTTTTTCCTCTTCTTTATATTATATAGTTTCTATTGATCTATGGTCATGTTCATTGTTTCTTCAACTATCTTTTGTTCAACTCATCAGTGTATTTTTCATTTCATATATTGTACCTAGAATTTCCATTTCAGTTTTGCTATTTTGAATATCCATACATTCATTCA
>NW_024421826.1:0-19393 GCF_014898765.1 Herpailurus yagouaroundi | reverse complement strand
ACAGTCCTGAGAGGAACATACATTGCAATGAAGACCTATGTCAAGAAACAAGAAAAATCCCATACAAAATCTAACAGCACACCTAAGGAACTAGAAGCAGAACAGCAAAGACATCCCAAACCCAGCAGAAGAGAAATAATAAAGATCAGAGGAGAAATAAACAATATAGAATCCCAAAACACTGTAGAGCAGATCAACGAAGCCACTAGTTGGTGTTTGGAAAAAATAAAATTGATAAACCTCTAGCCACGCTTCTCAAAAAGAAAAGGGAGAGGACCCAAAAAAATAAAAACATGAATGAAAATGGAATTACGACAACCAATCCCTCAGGAATACAAGCAATTATCAGGGAATACTATGAAAAATTATATGCCAACAAACTGGACAACCTGGAAGAAATGGACAAATTCCTAAGCACCCAAACACTACCAACACTCAAATGGAAAGAAATAGAAAACTTGAACAGACCCTTAACCAGCGAAGAAGTTGAATCAGTTATCAAAAATCTCCCAACAAATAAGAGTCCTGGACCAGATAACTTCCCTGGGGAATTCTACCAGACATTTAAAGCAGAGATAATACCTATCCTTCTCAAGCTGTTCCAAAAAATAGCAAGGGAAGGAAAACTTCCAGACTCATTCTATGAAGCCAGCATTACTTTGATTCCCAAAGCAGACAGAGACCCAGCAAAAAAGAGAACTACAGCCAATATCCCTGATGAATATGGATGCAAAAATTCTCAACAAGATGCTAGCAAATTGACCTCAACAGCATATGAAATGAATTATTCACCATGATCAAGTGGGATTCATTCCTGGGCTGCAGGGCTGGTTCAACATTCACAAATCAATCAACGTGATACATCACATTAATAAAAGAAAAGATAAGAACCATATGATCCTGTCAATCTGCAGAAAAAGCATTTGACAAAATTCAGCCTCCTTTCTTAATAAAAACCCTCGAGAAAGTCGGGATAGAAGGAACATACTTAAACATCATAAAAGCCATTTATGAAAGGCCAACAGCTAATATCATGCTCAATGGGGAAAAACTGAGAGCTTTCCCCCTGAGATCAGGAACACGACAGGGATGTCCACTCTCACCACTGTTGTTTCACATAGTGTTGGAAGTCCTAGCCTCAGCAATCAGACAACAAAAGGAAACCAAGGGCATCACAGTTGGCAAAGATGAAGTCAAACTGTCACTTTTCACAGACGACATGATATTCTACGTGGAAATCCTGACATACTCCACCAAAAGCCTGCTAGAACTGATACGTGAATTCAGCAAAGTCACAGGGTACAAAATTAACGTAGAGAAATCGGTTGTATTTTTATACACCAATAATGAAGCAACAGAAAGAGAAATAAAGAAACTGGTCCCATTCACACTTGCACCAAGAATCATAAAATACCTAGGAATAAACCTAACCAAAGATGTAAAAGATCTGTATGCTGAAAAGTGTAGAAAGCTTATGAGGGAAAGTGAAGAAGATACAAAGAAATGGAAAACATTCCGTGCTCATGGATTGGAAGAATAAATATTGTTAAAATGTCAATACTATCCAAAGCAATCTGCACACTTAATGCAATCCCAATCAAAATTGCACCAGCTTTCTTCTCAAAGCTAGAACAAGCAATCCTAAAATTTGTATGAAACCATAAAAGACCCCGGATAGCCAAAGCAATATTGAAGAAGAAAACCAAAGTGGGAGGCATCACATTCCCAGACTTTAGCCTCTACTACAAAGCTGTAATCATCAAGACAGTATGGTATTGGCACAAAAACAGACACATAGGCCAATGGAATAGAATAGAGACCCCAGAACTGGACCCACAAATGTATGGCCAACTAATCTTTGACAAAGCAGGAAAGAGTATCCAATGGAAAAAAAAGACAGTCTCTTTAACAAATGGTGCTGGGAGAAGTGGACAGCAACATGCAGAAGAATGAAACTAGACCACTTTCTTACACCAGTCACACAAATAAACTCAAAATGGATGAAGGACCTGAATGTAAGGACACCATCAAAACCCAAGAGGAGAAAGCAGGAAAAAACCTGTTTTTACCTCAGCCACAGCAATTTCTTACTTGACACATCTCCAAAGGCAAGGGAATTAAAAGCAAAAATGAACTACTGGGACCTCATCAAGATAAAAAGCTTCTGCACTGCAAAGGAAACAATCAACAAAACTAAAAGGCAACCAATGAAATGGGAGGAGATATTTGCAAATGACATATCGGACAAAGGGTAGTATCCAAAATCTATAAAGAACTCACCAAACTCCACACCCAAGAAACAAATAATCCAGTGAAGAAATGGGCAGAAGACATGAATAGACACTTCTCTAAAGAAGAGATCCAGATGGCCAACAGACACATGAAAAGATGCTCAATGTCACTCTTCATCAGGGAAATACAAATCAAAACCACAGAGATATCACCTCACGCCAGTCAGAGTGGATTAAATGAACAAATCAGAAAACTACAGACGCTGGAGAGGATGTGGAGAAACGGGAACCCTCTTGTACTTTTGGTGGGAATGCAAACTCGTACAGCTGCTCTGGAAAACAGTGTGGAGGGTCCTCAAAAGGTTAAAAATAGATCTACCCTATGACCCAGCAATAGCACTGCTAGGAATTTACCCAAGGGATACAGGAGTACTGATGTATAGGGGCACTTGTACCCCAATGTTTATAGCAGCACTTTCAACAATAGCCAAATTATGGAAACAGTCTAAATGTCCATCAAGTGATGATTGGATAAAGAAGTTGTGATTTATATATACAATGGAATACTACATGGCAATGAGAAAGAATGAAATACGGCCTTTTGTAGCAACGTGGATGGAACTGAAGAGTGTTATGCTAAGTGAAATAAGTCAGGCAGAGAAAGACAGATACCATATGTTTTCACTCATATGTGGATCCTGAGAAACTTGACAGAAGACCATGGAGGAGGGTAAGGGAAAAAAAGTTTACAGGGAGTGAAGGAGGCAAACCATAAGAGACTCTTAATAACCAAGAATAACCTGAGGGTTGATGGGGGTGGGAGGGAGGGGAAAGTGGGTGATGGGCATTGAGGAAGGCACCTGTTGGGATGAGCACTGGGTGTTGTATGGAAACCAATATGACAATAAATTTCATATTAAAAAAATAATAGTATCAAATATATAAATGCTTAGAGCTAAATTTAGCAGTAGATGTGTAAAACCTCTACTCTGAAAACTACATAACGTGGCTGAGAGAAGATCTAAATAAATAGAGAAATATACCATCTTCATGGATTTGAAATCTTGATATGGTTAAGATGTCAATATCCCCCAAAGTGATCTACCAATCTCAAAAAAAATCACAGAAGTTTAAAATAATGAATAAACTAGTATGTACATTAAATTTCCATGAAATACTCCTATGAATGATTCTGTTGTTCCTTCCTCAAGTCATCCTCATTGTCATCATCATTATCATCACTTTCATTATCATCATCACAATAACAGAACTGCAACACAAGAGTTTAGCTTTTATAGGGCCCCTCTTAGGTTACAGTATGCTAAAACATGCTGTAACTCATATGCTTTCATGACAGCATTATGAGATAGTAGACCAAATTATCCCATATTGCTAACAAGAAAACTGCAATTCAAAGGTTCAGTTACTTTTTGTACTAAACCCAGAACCCAGAACTATTGAACCATAGGTTCAATAGTTTGTCCTATTCCAAAACTTGAACTCTTATCACATGTCCTGAGCATGTGAGCGCATACACGTGTACACACACACGCGTGTATGCACACACTGTGAACACTAGCCAGAATGTGAACTTAAGGACTTTGTTACTGTGACATGACTTTACAGATACCTAGTCCAAAAAAGCTTCCCACTTTCTTTAACATTCCTTTAGCAGAAAAGGAAACTAATATCAGTGTTTAGTTAACAATGAAATAATTTCTATAAAAGATGAAAACAAAGTAAGAGCAAGCCCATGTTTTCAAAAAAGCTATAATTTCTTGGGGGAAATATAAAATATATTCACATCCTTATATTTATAGTATTCATTCAAGAAAAATTCATTAGCCCCTATAACTACCAGGAAGTTGGATAACCACTAGTGGTAATACAGCCTGACAGGAATATTTTTATTTTCAATTGGTTTGTACCTTTATGTGCACCTACAAATGTTTTGTGTTTTCTTCTGATGCAATAGAGATACACTGTTTTGCTTTCCCTAGATTACAAGATGTCTTCTGTCTTAGAATCTCTGAGAATCGTTCTAAAGTCCTTGATGCATACGTAGACGTTCAATAAATACTAACCTTCCCTTCCACTACCACTGTTATAACTTGTACTCAGAATCTGTCTATTCTTCTCTTCAACATACTTGACTCTGGCCTATTATTCTTTATTATTTATTGCTCAGACTATTCCAGTAGCCTTTCAAATGACCTCCTTCTTTCCCTCACAGTTCATTTTCTTCTCATAGAAAGCCTGTTCTTCCCATGATGAAAATAAGATGTCACTTCCCTACTCTAAAATCACCTCCCCATCTTCTATGAAATAAATCCATACTCCTTAGTAGAGTTTTCAAGAGCCTTTATTTATTTATTGCCTCTATCAAGTATTATTACTTTTTTTTTCTTTTAACACTCCCCACACCACAGGCACATCTATATACACAACCTCAGTTCTCAGTGTCTTGACCTATTTTTTTTTTTTTTTTGCTTCCTGTCTTTGCATATGCCAAAGCGTATACTGGAATATCTTCCCACAATATTATCCCTCAAAACCAAGTCATCTCCATTGTGAAGTCTTCCTAATCTTTCAGGCAGTAAGTATAAAGTAATTCTTCTTTTGTCTTCCCTAGTATTTTACCTAGACACTTTCTATCACACTTATTACCAGGCTCTCACCTTAATCAGCTTAGAGATCTGTTTCCTGGAGCTCCTGGAGAGCAGAGGAGAAGTTCCCAGGAGCTTCTAGTAGGACCTAGTACAGGCTCCATCCATGCATATTCTAGTTTCTGTCTGCCCCCACTACTGGAGCATAAACTGAAGGCTATCAGGACTGTTTCTTGTTCACTGCTGTATTTCTAGGCCTATCATATAGCAGGTGCTCAGAAAACAATGAATGAATGAACGAATGAATGAATGAATGAACAATGAACTAATAAGCTAGTGAGAAAATAGATGAGTTCTACAATGAAGATTCTCTGGAGGCTCAGAATGATTCCTCCTACAATGTAGTTGGAGCACCTGAAAGGGACAGCATGATTGAAAAAGGGTAAAGAAAGACAAAGGTAGAATTTGAGAAGAATTTAACAAGTTCATTCTTTTGAGATATTGAATCTGAGGCAATTTTGAAACTTATGAATGAAAATGTTTCAAACCTTCAGCAACCAGATATTTAGCAAATAAATGCAAATCTAAGAGCCAACATTTAAGAAAATTGGTGAGAATGGAATGTATATACAAATTTAGGCAAACTTGGGAAAAAAGACACTCCCAAGTTAGACATCCGGGGTCTCTCTTGTTGATGGTGCATATTTGTTTATTTTCAGGTGAATCTGTATAATATATCCATCTGTGTGAGATAAAGATATTCAAAAGGCTATTAATTTAGGATACATTTTATTAAGGTAAAACATAGACAAAGTAAAAAATTATGTGTATGGAATCATATTAAGTAATTATGTTAAATGGTAAAGACCAGGCTAGCTAAGTTTGAATCTTGTGTCTACACTTGGAGGCTTTGTGACTTCGGACAAGTAACTCAACCCTCCATACCTGTTTTTCCATCTGTAAAATGAGGACAATAATGGGACTAGCCTCATGGAGTGGCTATGAGGATTCAGTGAGTGAATGGGCATAAAGCATTAAGCACAGTGCCTGGCAAGAATGAGTACTATCTGAGTACTAGCAATTTGAATTATGATTATTATTACTTATCTAATCTTCACTACATCATAGATTCTGGGTAGTGCTTAGCATGATTCATCTTATTTAACCTTCAAACAATTCTATGAGGTAGATACTATCAATTTATCTGTTCTACAGATGAGGAAACAGGCACACAGAGGGTAAGTACAGTCTGCACATATATTCAGCAAGTAAGGGACCAAGCAGGATATCTAACCATACTTGTTTGATTCTAAGCTTGCATTCTTTGTTCCTTTGCTATGTCACTTCTAGAGGCCATCTTTCACATATTTAATACCATAAACAACTGTTTTGGTAGGTTTCATTTAACTGTATTTAGTTCTATCTAGCTCTAGTTCATCATCATTTACTTATTCTCTAAGTAATATGATAGGTAACTTAGCTCATTCACTTATGGCATGATCATATTTTAAAGGCTAGAAGTGTTACTGCTTATATAATACATCCTTCAATGAATTGGTACAAATTAGGGCAAAAGTGCCCAGATCATCTGTTACCATGGCTAGTACCAATGTTGTACTCTTCGGAGTTGAAGATTAATTCTGTTGAATGGTGGCGGGGGGGGCGGGGAGTGGAAGTACAAATGAAATGTCAAGGGAAGAAAACTATAATTAAATTAAGACTGCTAAAATGAAATACATTTTAGTAAAGTGTTAAGTAGCACCTGAGAGTAATATGAAATTCTACAACCGAGGTCCAGAGAGGCTAAGAGACATGATGAAAGTCACAGAGCCAGCTAGCAGGGAAGAGAGACTTAAACATTTATTTTGCGACCCCAGTCTAGTGCTCCTTCTCTCCTTCCACTATTATATAACCATACGTGTACACACTCATATGGATACATGTTTATTGATATGTTTGTATTATCTCTACATATGTTTATATTCATGTTTTATAAAATCAAAGATATTCAGATTGTGAATTTGTCATAAAAACCAGTGTTAGGTAAGACTGGCTTTTAGAGCTCAAATTTCTTAATACAAATGGGAGTTGGCATGCTTGGTAAGGCCCGACTGTGGTCTGGTTTTGGGATTTAAGACATTGTGCTTAGAAGGAGAAATCCTTGATGACTTATCTAGATCATAAAAAGTATTTTCCTGGGAAGTGATATTATCAAATTTTTATTAAATAATATTAATTATAAATTGGGCATGGGATACAGTGAGTTTTTTTAAAAAAATATTTGTTTTGAGAGCAAGAAAAAGAGAGCATGTGCACATGAGTGGGGGACGGGCAGAGACAGATACTCCCAAGCAGGATCTGTGCTGACAACATGGATCCCAATGAGTGGGCTCAATCCCATGACCATGAGATCATGACATGAGCCAAAATCTAGAGTCAGACACTTAATTGACTGAGCCACCCAAGCACCCCTGCAGTGTTTTTTTGTTTGTTTTGTTTCTATATATTTATAGAAAAATATATATTACTAAAGGTATTTGCAAATCAATAAGCTGACACAACCTAATCTTTAATCAACAGCATCTTTTCAGGAATGTTAATATATAAAGTGATGGTTCTCAACTGATTTGAGAACTAAATCCATGTCTCCCCCTACATCTTTTCTCTCACAGATAAGAAGATGAAGGTGATGGTGGACAAACTGAACCAGCTCCCCCACCAGTCACTGAATGGAGTGTCCAGAAGGAAGGTCGGCCACCGTGCTGTCCAGAAGGAGGTTGGCCTCCAAGAAGAGGCTGTTGCTCCTGCTCTTGGTCTTACCAGCGTCCCATCCCAGGGGCACACATGTGCTCCAGGCTCTCTTGCTCAGCAGGTATACCTGCAGGAGACTGGGAACTGGAGGGAGGCCCAAGAACAGTTGGTCAGATACCAGCTGGCAGGCCAAGATCAGCAGTTACTGCTCTGCCCAGACTTCAGACAAGAGAGGCAGCAATTGCAGGGGCAGAGCCAATTGGGCAAAGAAAGAGGCAGTGTGGGGCTTTCTCAAGAGAAGAAAGACTCTTGTGGTACTACCCAGGCATTCTCTCTTCATTCAGTTCACCCAGAAACTATTCAGGAACAGCTGTGATAGGTGCACGATAATTCATGTTCTTAGGGGCTTTGTTGAGAGTTTAATTAAGGGCAAAGATATAAAAACAATCTGGGGAAGGGAATTGTCCATGGACCAAAGTTATATATATATTTTTAAGTAGTTCTTTATGTTAGTAGCTGGGTCTAATTTACAACAGAATAAAACTATTTGGGGAGACCAGAGATAACCAAGTGCCCAAGCAGATTATTAGTGAACTCATTTTTCAGAGCACTGATTTTTGGAGAAGATAATGTGTACAGCTGCCCAATGAAGGAGGGAAGACCTTGTGTCATGGCAGCCTCTCTAGACTGTGTTCTAAGGGTTCTAATTAAGGCCAGAGTGGAAGGTCAACTCATACCAAATTGGGGAAGGATGCTAAAGGCAATTTTGGGGCGCCTGGGTGGCGCAGTCGGTTAAGCGTCCAACTTCAGCCAGGTCACGATCTCGCGGTCCGTGAGTTTGAGCCCCGCGTCAGGCTCCGGGCTGATGGCTCGGAGCCTGGAGCCTGTTTCCGATTCTGTGTCTCCCTCTCTCTCTCTGCCCCTCCCCCATTCATGCTCTGTCTCTCTCTGTCCCAAAAATAAATAAAAACCGTTGAAAAAAAAATTAAAGGCAATTTCACCTAATTCATACATTCACAGAGGGCTCATCAGTGTTCAAACAAAAGGACACTTTAGGCAGCCTGATTGTGTCCTTGGCTCTGGAGCCAGAAGGATTTATGCTCCAAGAGAGTAAAGCAAAGATATCTGAGGTGAGAAGAATTTCCAGAAACAACCTGTTCTCAGCTGTTCCCAAAATATAAACCAGGATTTTCTAATCTCTGAAAGATTCAGAGGCCTTCTTATGTTTGAATTAGAACAGAGGAAGGAAACATACTCTTCTATTGCAGAATTTTCAATAATGATGCTCTGTAACTAATCCCATAGTGGGTACTGGCAGAAAGTCATCATCTCCAAGGCATCAATGGGAAAATATCTTTGTACCGTGAGGAACATTCTCAGCCTTTTGTCTATTCTTTAGATGTATTATAGAGATTTCAAGCCTTAAAGCTGTTCAGAAAAGAAGATGACACTGTATTAGATTCTGAGGGAGAAACAATTAGGTATCAAGATTGATGTTCATCAAGAAACTGGAATCCAAGTAATCTGTGTTTAAGAAGGGCATTGGTGGGAAATCTGGTCTATAGAAAGTTACTCTGGAGGCATAAACTTTCTGCAGGGTAAGTCCTTTTTGTGTTTTGTTTGGGCACTAATAGTGTTCAAAAACATAACAAAGAAATAACTTGAGGGACTTAGGAAGACTATGCCTCCTCCAGTTTAATTAGTCCCAGCTATAACCTTTTTTGTAGCTTCCTGATCTCTGAGGTCACTCCTATTTGCATTCTTTGGTAGATACATTGAGTTGTCGGAGATCTGTAATACTTTGTACAAAAACAATTCAGAAGTTAAGACTTTTGAGAATTTTAAAATGATATTCTTAGCACTACTGCTTTGGGTTTGTCTACACATTCTCCCTTTCATTCCAGTGATTTCTTTTATCACCACAAATTCCAGCCCAAATTTATTTCCTGAGCTCTATAACATATAGTTAGCTGCCTACTGAGAACTCCCACTAGGTTATCCCACAGACACTGAGAAGTTAAGATGGCCTTAAAACATACTCCTTCTTTTCATACCTGCCCTAATGCAATACACAGCATCATTGCACTCAGACTAGATATCTGGAAGTCAACCGGGACTCCTTGTTCTATCTCATCCTTCTCAGTCAGCTACCACTGGTTATTTGTACTCCTTTACCCACCTCCCAACCTTTACTAGCTTCTTACCAATCATCCATGTGCCAAAAGATTAATCTTTCTGCAAAGCAAGTGTGACCCTATCCCTCCATTTAGGAATAACCATAATCAATCTATCAAAGCTCCCTTAGCCATGCTTGGAATCCCTCAGGCCAAAATGGACTCTTTGGGCCAGAACAGTGGCCAGAAATATCCAGAGTAACTAGCAGGGCTCTAGCATATGGCATGGAATCTTAGAGTCTAGTTAGAATCCTTTAACCCATAATTAAGCTAGTCCTCTTTTTCTCCTCAGGAAACGGGACAATTAGCTCTTGGTTCATTTGTGTATGGAGATGAGCTAGTTACATAAAGCACCACTATTGGCCAAACCTAAACTTATTCAGACCATTAACATGGCTAGTTCAAAAAATATTTCCCGGCAGCAACAACCTTACTCTTTACTGAAATAAATAATTGAAAAGTATCATGTTCCTCTGTTATTTCAAAGAATCTCTTCTTGCTTCCCATTTCTGATTTTTTATATATGGTGGCTTTTCCCCCAAGATAAGTGAAGAAATTAAAATTCTAAAGAGTTCAAAAATATTTGCAAATGTTTCTGGATATTAAAACTGAGAGGGAAGGATAATGAGAGATAAGGTAGTTTCCACAATCTGTGAAGTTTTAGGGATTGTGTTCAGAGAAGGTATCAGAGACAGAATTTCATGTCTCTCAGAGTGACAGGCTGAGCCAGTCTGACCACAATTGTATCTTGCAGCAGATTTGTCCATATTGTTGCCCAGTGAGGCTACTGAGAACCAAAAGGCCCAGACCTTTCAAAGATTAGTTAATAGCTCCCTTCCATCTCACAGTCTAAGTCTAAATGTATGAAATTACTATACATTGAAATGTATGCAGGGGCGCCTGGGTGGTGCAGTCGGTTAAGCATCCGACTTCAGCCAGGTCACGATCTCGCGGTCCGTGAGTTCGAGCCCTGCGTCGGGCTCTGGGCTGATGGCTCGGAGCCTGGAGCCTGTTTCCGATTCTGTGTCTCCCTCTCTCTCTGCCCCTCCCCCGTTCATGCTATGTCTCTCTCTGTCCCAAAAATAAATAAAAACGTTGAAAAAAAAATTAAAAAAAAAAGAAATGTATGCAAACTGTATGCAAAAATGAGTATGGGGAAATTGAATGTAAATCACATGCAAATATTATTCATCCAAGCTTCTATAAAACCGTACATGTCAATAACAGTAAAGGATTTTAATTAATTCTGTCATTTAAAATTCATGCATTTATTCCATATTTTGTTTCCAGGATTTATAATGTATTCAGTGTTAATTTTGAAGGAGCTATAAGCAGAAGGAATTACTCTACTGAGTGTAGAACACAGCTGATTTCAACCTATGTGATAGCACTCTGATTAACTGCAGATATATTTGAGAGATGAATCACATTTCCTGAATGTAATCTTTTAAAAGGGATAAATCACTTTTATAAAATTAAATGAAGTCTAATTGGTAGAATATGGATATTTGCGTGTTTACAAATATTCTTCTAACATTTGTTATATTTATACATGAAAAAAGACCAGGGTTCTCTTTGCTTAGAACAACTCAAGAAGAGACCATCAATCTGGTCTCTTTTGAGACAGAAGATTCATTTAATGCATTTGGAAGACTTTCTAGAATTTACTGGGTTTTGAAGAATCATTTTTCTCTTTTATTTCAGTATCAAAATGACCATTCATTTATTATCACCATATATTTTATTTCAACATTAGTAGTTGTAACAAGGGGAAAGAGACTCAATCTCCTTTTGAAAAATGTGGGAAATGGCCACTTGTCTCTACATTGTATAGATGAAGGAACAGTCATTACTAAACTCTTGCAATGGTCCAGGCAAAGTTGGAAATTTGTTTGGACTGTATCTGATTTTAAGATTTCCTCAACTTTAATGGCACATCTGTCCAGTAGAATGATGTAGAAAATTATTCAAGCTATACTATTAGGGTAAAAAAAAACATAAAATTGCAAAATAATGTGTTTATTATGCTTTTACCTCTAGTTTGTTAATGTATAGAAAAATTATGGAAAGGAAACCAATAAAGTTTTGAAAAAAAAATAGTTACCTTTAGGGAATGGAGCAGTAATATGGGTAGATTTTCACCTCAAATTTTTTATCTTTTGGTATTTCAATGTTTTTATAGGACCTATTACTATCAAAACAAATTTTAAAAAATATTTTCTGCAACTTATGATTGATTAGAGGCTAGCAATCTCTTTAATTTTCATCCAAGAGTAGAACTTGCTGATATAAAATGAATTTAGTTCTGGATGGAGGACTTACATATATATAGGCGAAGATAAAGAGGGTAGAGAGTGTAAGATGAATGGACCAGAAAGAGAGGCCAGAGAGGAATGAAAGGAAAAGGTAAAGTCTCCAGCTTGGGAAAGGAATGTTTCTTGATGGACAGCGATTAGAGTGCTAACAAATCTGTGTTCTCACCAGAATATCCCTGGAATGTCATACAGGGCATGCCACCTAGGATCCCATCAATGTGAGGGACCTATAAGGAAAATTTGTGTATGGCTACAGACTTGGCATTTCTCAATCAGATTCAATTATAAAAGAGCCACCTTCCCATCACGCATATGGAGGAAACACTGGGGAAGCAAACACTCACCCTAAGTCAAGGGCAGACACAACACAATGCCCACAGTACTGAGAAGTGCCCACCATGGGTTGTATGTTTCTCTCCCTTGGATCAGTGCCATACTGTGTACTTCTAGCCCAGCTCCATAAGAACCTATTCTAAACCCACACCACATGGTATTAAGACCTTGAACACAAAGGACTGACTCTTGAAAGCATCTATCAAAGCACACTTATTTGGCAGATTTCATAGATTCAGTTTTGTGATAGAGCCTTAAGTTAAAAGACTGTGAGTTTTAATTTGCAAATCATGAGTATGGCCTGAGAAATCAGATGCTCCAAAATTTTCTTAAGTTTGGGGATAAATAAATAATCCTGTAAGGGCACCTGGGTGGCTCAATTGGTTAAGTGTCTGACTTCAGCTCAAGTCATGATCTCATGGCTTCTGAGTTCAAGCCCCATGTCAGGCTCTGTGCCGACAGCTCAGAGCCTGGAACCTGCTTCAGATTGTGTGTCTCCCTCTCTCTCTCTGCCCCTCTCCCACTCACACTGTGTGTCTCTCTCTCTCAAAAATAAATACTTTTAAAAAATCTTGTGTGCTTATCTATAGTTTAGACAACTCTAGAAGATATATAAATTTAGGCTGTAAGTCTATTAATACCAAATTTTCTCTTTAGTATTATTTTCTGCATATCTTCATTCTGTTCCCAAGGATGTCACTACCTCAATTATCAGCTCTCTTTTCAATGTCATCAATCTCTCCTCATCTACTGGATTATTCCCATGACTATCCAACATGGTTAAGTAGACCCCACTTAAAAAAAATAAAGTTTCTTTGATGCTATAGACCCCTCCAGTTCTCTTTCTCATTTTTTCTACTATTCCAGCAAAATTGTTTAAAATATTTTTGTTCACATATTCCATTACTTCCTTATTTTTCATTCATACTGCCAGGCACTCCAGAATGTTTTCTGACCCATCTACAGAACAGAGACTACTCTTGTGGTAATCACCAGTGACTTCCATACTGTCATTTCTAAAGAACAATTCTTTATCTTCATCTTACGTGAAATCTCAGGAGCACCTAACCCAACCTTTCTCTTCCTCTTTCTTGAACCACTTTCCTCTTGGCCTTTGTAATGGTTCCACTCATTGATTCTCTCTTATGTCACTGAATATACCTTCTCAGTAAGCAGTAAAGTGAAGGCTCAAACCTGGGTTTCTGATCCAAAATCTTGTTATCCCCTAAAAAGAAAATCCAGTTGAGCCTTTTCAGTCTTTTGACTTATAGAACTGAGAACTAATATGTGGCTAACTAGGAAGTATCTTTTCAGAGCCTATTTGTCTTAGAAATGTTTTTCAGATATATAAGACAACTTGGCTGAGTATAAAAATATGTGAATCACAACCTTTGCTTTGCAAAATGTGGAACTATCATTCCAATATTTTCTGACTTTAGTGTTTTCAAGGAGATATCAGAAACCAATCTGAGTTTTGTTTCTATCTAAGAATGGGTAGAAGACAATAAGGTCTTCTCTCCACATTATTTTAAACACTTAGAAAATTCTCCCCATAGGTAAGTGTTTTTTTTTTATATTCACAATAACACTGAAAATAGAGGATAATAATATTTGAAATAAGGGAAGAAAGTTTCATAGGGAATGAAAACTTAAGTGAGACTTAGGAAAATAGACAGGGTTTAAATAACTTAAAAAGATGACATTATAGGTAGGGAGAAATATATAAATTTAACTGGAACAGTTACTTATCCCTATATCATGGATTGTTCAGTGAATGAATTAATGCTGTTGAACAGAGGAAATAATGTGAATGAATTTATGACCATTTGAAACATATGAAATGATATAAAAAACATGGTAGAAGTGATTTCAACTTAGACTGGGCTAGATGGAAGGATACCCACCATATATGAAGAGATTAGGCATTAGGGAAAAAAATGATTGCTTAGAAAAAATATCAGTAAATATTATAATTATTTCAGTATCCTACTGTGTTTAGATTTTTTAGATATAATTTATTGTCAAATTGGCTTACATAAAACACCCAGTTCTCATCCCAAGAAGTGCCCTCTTCAATGCCCATCATCCACTTTCCCCTCTCCTTCACCCCCATGAACCCTCAGTTGTCCTCTGTATTTAAGAGTCTCTTACGGTTTGCCTTCATCCCTCTCTGTTGCACTGTTGGTGGGAATGCAAACTGGTGCAGCCACCCCGGAAAACAGTGTGTAGGTTCCTCTGTTGAGATTTTTTAAGACGTGGTTAGATGCTACTTTCCTACTTTGATATATAGCTATATAAATTATATAAATTCCAAGTATTGGGCGAACATGGCAGAGAAGTAGGGGGATCCATACTTCCCACGTCTCTCAAAGTGCTGAAGCCAAAGGACTTTGAACCCCAAGAGCCGGGGAGGAAAAGAGACAATCTACCAGGAAAAAAGTTGGACAACTTGAGAAACAATAGGTGGGTGATTGTGAACTGGGGGAGATAAAACAGGCTGTGTAGGCATGGAGGGGAGAGATCCCTTTCTGCAGAGAGACAAAGGGAAGAGAAAGAGTGGCTGGGGAAGTGTAGGACTGTATCTGGACAGGAGAAAGACCTGGGACTGAGAGGGATCCTTTCTCCAGACTAGGGTCGGCTCCCTGTTCGCGTACCTGGGGGGAAGGGGAGCGAACCCTAGGTTTAGTGGTAGGTCAGGGTCTCAGCCTGCAGTAGGAGAAGGTGGTGCCCTCCCTGGAATGCTGTGGGAAAAGACAAAGCCTGCCTATGTCCACCATCCCCAGGGCTTGGTGGGGAGGTCGGCAGCACAGTGGGAGAAGGGTGTCCTCCCTGAAGTGTGGTAGCACAGACAAAGCCAGCAGCACCACATATCCGGTGCATGAGAGGCATTTCCCCAGTGCCAGAGCGCACAGAGCAGGTCTTTGAATCCTAGCCAAGCGCAGGGTCAGGGGAGTTGGCAGAGTGAGAAGGACCACCCCCATCTGTGCCAGCAGCACAATGAGGATGACTCAAACGGAGTCCACTGGGTCCAGGTCAGGGTCCATGGAGAAAAGACGGGGGATCAGCATTCCCCCCAACCCCCGCCACCACCACCACCAAGGCAGGGCTTAAGGGATGTCTGAGGGGCCCACAGTGGAGGCAGGACAGTTTACACCAAACCATGCCTCTCCAAACCAGGTAACTGGGCATCTATTGGAGCCAAACAGACCCTGTTAAGCCAGATGGACAGCTACTCTAGACCAGCACTGCAACATTGCCTGGATTAATTCTAGGTCAATTCTGGATATATAGATATATTCCCTGTCCGCCACCCCCCCAATTTCTCCTCCTTATCTCTTCCATCCTCTATGCTGGTTAGTCGGGTTATTGGTTTGTCTAAACAGATATATTTAATCCATTGTCTTGACACATATTCTACACCTCATTCTTTATACTCCTTTCTCACTCTCTGGAATAATCAAGCCATATAGTTTCTCTGTCTGGGCAACATTATCTTCATTTCGTTTTCCTTGCCTCCTTCTTTATTTTCCTTTCTCTCTCTCTGGAATAATCAAGCCATATACTTTCTCTGTTTGGGTAACTTTATCTTCATTTCTTTCTCCCCACCACCTTTATTTTCCTTTCTCTCTCTCTGGATTAAGCCTTTTAGTTTCTCTGCCTAGTCAATGTTTATTTTTTCTATTTCCCCACTCCTGTCATTTCTCTCTTTGTATGTGCTCTTCCATCAGCACCGCCTCCACTCTGTTCTTTACTTGTAGTCTGTATTTTTTGTTTTTTGTTTGTTTTTGTATATTTGTGTTATTTGTGTGTTTGCGTGTTCTTGTCTTCTGTTTGTCTGTTTTCTTTTACAGGGCTACTTCAAGGAACAAATCAAAGCACACCTGGAGGGCCCAAAACATCACTACAAGTAGGCAAATAAAATAACCAATGTCACAAGAACAGAGAGCAAGTAACAATCCCCCAAAAAACACCTCCTGAAGGGCCACCCTGGACAGTGTATGACCCCCCTTTAAAATAGCAGTGCTCACAGTTGCAGAGCACACAACAAGCTTTTAAGGGACAGAAAACTAGCCAAATGACAAAGCAAAGGAATTCTCCTCAAAAGAAATTCCAGGAAGTAGTGACAGCTAACAAATTGATCAAAACCAATTTAAGCAATATAACTGAACAAGTATTTAGAATAGTCATACATTTAATTGCTGGCCTTGAAAAAAGCACAGAGGACAGCAGAGAATCTATTGCTACAGAGATCAAGGGACTAAAAAATAGTCATGATGAATTAACAAATGCTATAAATGAGGTGCAAATAAAATGGAGGCAGCCACAGTGGGGATTGAAGAGGCAGAGGGGAGAATAGGTGAATTAGAAGATAAAATTATGGAAAAAGAAGAAGCTGAGAAAAAGGGAGAGAAAAAAAATCCAGGATTATGAAGGGTGAATTAGAGAACTAAGTGATGCCATCAAATGGAACAATATCCATATCATAGGAATTCCAGAAGAAGAAGAGAGAGAAAGGGGCTGAAGGTGTACTTGAACAAATATAGCTGAAAACTTCCCCAATCTGGGGAAGGAAACAGGCATTGAAATACAAGAGGCACAGAGAACTCCCTTCAGACGGAACTTGAATCGATCTTCTGCAAAACCTATCATAGTGAAACTGGCAAAATACAAGGATAAAGAGAGAATTCTGAAAGCAGCTAGGGATAAAAGGACCCTAACATACAAAGGTAGACACATAAGGGTAGTAGAAGACCTATCTACTGAAACTTGGCAGGCCAGAAAGGAATGGCAGGAAATCTTGAACGTGATGAACAGAAAAAAAATTGCAGCCAAGAATCCTTTATCCAGCAAGTCTATCATTCAGAATAGAAGGAGAGATAAAGGTTTTCCCAAACAAACAAAAACTTAAGGAATTCATCACCACTAAACTAGCCCTACAAGAGGTCCTAAGGGTGACTCTGTGAGGGAAATGCTGCAAGGACCACAAAGTACCAGAGACACCCCTACAAGCATGAAACCTACAGACATCACAGTGACTCTAACCCCATATTTTTCTATAATAACACTGAAGGCAAATGGACTAAATGCTCCAACCAAAAGACACGGTATCGGAATGGATAAAAAAACAAGACCCATCTATTTGCTGTCTACAAGACACTCATTTCAGACCTGAGGACAGCTTCAGATTGAAAGGGAGGGGATGGAGAACTATCTATCATGCTACTGGAAGTCAGAAGAAAGCTAGAGTAGCCATACTAATATCAGACAAACTAGACTTTAAAGGTTATAAGAAGAGATGAAGAAGGGCATTATATAATAATTACAGGGCCTATCCATCAGGAGGAGCTAACAATTATAAATGTCTATTCACTGAATTCGGAAGAACCCAAGTGTATAAAACAATCACAAACATAAGCAATCTTATTGGTAAGAATGTGGTAATTGCAGGAGACTTTAATACTCCACTAACAACATTGAATAGAATATCTAGACAGAGAATAAATAAAGAAGTACCCTGAAAGATATATTGGATCAGATGGACTTGACAGATATATGTAGAACTCTGCATCCCAAAGCAACAGAACATACTTCCTTCTCAAGTGCATATGGAACATTCTCTAAGACAGATTACATACTGGGTCACAAAACAGCCCTTCATGAATATAGAAGAATTGAGATCATACCATGCACACTTCCACAACACAATGCTATGAAACTTGAAATCAACCACAGGAAAAAGTCTGGGAAACCTCCAAAATCATGGAGGTTAAAGAACACCCTACTAAAGAATGAAATGGTCAACCAGGCAATTAGAGAAGAAATTTAAAAATATATGGAAATATAAAATGAAAATACAACAATCCAAACACTTTGCAAACACAGTCCTGAGAGGAACATACATTGCAATGAAGACCTATGTCAAGAAACAAGAAAAATCCCATACAAAATCTAACAGCACACCTAAGGAACTAGAAGCAGAACAGCAAAGACATCCCAAACCCAGCAGAAGAGAAATAATAAAGATCAGAGGAGAAATAAACAATATAGAATCCCAAAACACTGTAGAGCAGATCAACGAAGCCACTAGTTGGTGTTTGGAAAAAATAAAATTGATAAACCTCTAGCCACGCTTCTCAAAAAGAAAAGGGAGAGGACCCAAAAAAATAAAAACATGAATGAAAATGGAATTACGACAACCAATCCCTCAGGAATACAAGCAATTATCAGGGAATACTATGAAAAATTATATGCCAACAAACTGGACAACCTGGAAGAAATGGACAAATTCCTAAGCACCCAAACACTACCAACACTCAAATGGAAAGAAATAGAAAACTTGAACAGACCCTTAACCAGCGAAGAAGTTGAATCAGTTATCAAAAATCTCCCAACAAATAAGAGTCCTGGACCAGATAACTTCCCTGGGGAATTCTACCAGACATTTAAAGCAGAGATAATACCTATCCTTCTCAAGCTGTTCCAAAAAATAGCAAGGGAAGGAAAACTTCCAGACTCATTCTATGAAGCCAGCATTACTTTGATTCCCAAAGCAGACAGAGACCCAGCAAAAAAGAGAACTACAGCCAATATCCCTGATGAATATGGATGCAAAAATTCTCAACAAGATGCTAGCAAATTGACCTCAACAGCATATGAAATGAATTATTCACCATGATCAAGTGGGATTCATTCCTGGGCTGCAGGGCTGGTTCAACATTCACAAATCAATCAACGTGATACATCACATTAATAAAAGAAAAGATAAGAACCATATGATCCTGTCAATCTGCAGAAAAAGCATTTGACAAAATTCAGCCTCCTTTCTTAATAAAAACCCTCGAGAAAGTCGGGATAGAAGGAACATACTTAAACATCATAAAAGCCATTTATGAAAGGCCAACAGCTAATATCATGCTCAATGGGGAAAAACTGAGAGCTTTCCCCCTGAGATCAGGAACACGACAGGGATGTCCACTCTCACC
>NW_024421825.1:187-8847 GCF_014898765.1 Herpailurus yagouaroundi | reverse complement strand
TAGGAGAGACCCTGACTTTGTAAACAATTTATGTCAGGGAATATCTTATAACCCAGGTGATGGAAAAGCAGGAGCAGTAAGTGATCAATGGTGGATCTATTTCCAAGAATTTGGTCCTAACTTAATCAAAATATGTTTTTAAAGCATCTAATGCTTATGAAGTGTTATTTAGAGTTTTGCTGCGTATAAGCAGACAGTTTGCTTTACTTTGAGGTGTAAAACTTTTCCAAGATCCAGAAGTTCTACTAGAGAAAGAGTCAAGGCCACCATTTACCATTATTAATTTACAAATGTTTAGGTAAGCCAAACCTGGGTATTATTTACAAAGCAAAATTTTTATTACTTTTTGTGCCTTTTTTCTCCTGCAGGGGAAGGCCTTTACCCAATTAGTAAAAATATCAACCCATACCAACAGATGTAGGAATTCCTTTGACCTTGGCAATGAGTGAAACCTAATTGTCAGTGTTTCCTGGATAGCCTCCAGTTCCTTGATTGCCTGGGAGAGCAAGTTTGTGGTTGAGAGGATTGTTTGTAAGACATACTTCACAGGCTGATACTACTTGGTAAACTGTCCTTTACAAATTTTTTCCAGTAAACATCCTTTGGGCCTTTTGATAAGTCCCTCCCTCACTGAAAGGCCTGGTGCTGTGTTTTAATGATCTTTTAGCTCTATGAGCTTCCCTGCTCTGTTTGTAACCATTCCAAGGGCTGGAGACAGTGTCTATGATTCAGACCCCATTTTATTTTCTTGGGAGAGTAGGTAGGGTTGAGTCTTCTTAATAATTGATATAGCACACAACCTATTTTCCTGACCCCTGGTGTCTATAGCCTACAATATCCAGTAATGCCCCAAAACTCACATAACTGTTTATGTGTTCTGGAGTTAGTACACTATAGTCTGCAGTTTAGTTATAATGTTTCTTCCAAGCAAGGGAGTAAGGTTCTCTGGTATTATCAAGAAAGAATGAAAAAAAAAATTAGTTTTCCCCATATGTATCCCAGAGGCTGAGAGAAAATTTTAGTTATGTTTTCTGGAGATGCCTCTAATCATCATGGTGCATTTGGATAGTGGGCCTGGAGTAGAAAGGAGGACAGAAGAGGTAGCTTTGGTGTCAAGAAGGAAATCGACTAGTTTTCCTTCTATATTCAGAGTTACCCAATGTTCTGGGTTTCTGATAGACAGTTGGTTTAGGGGAGCCACCATGAAGAGCCCCAGGCCCCATCAGTCCCTTCCAGGGACATTGGTTATGTGAGCCCTCATAGATAGAGGTCCCCGAGAGCATTCAGATCTCCAGTGATTGTCCCACATAAGGGGCATGGCTTATGGGGTTTTTGTTTTGATTGTCCCCTCTGAGGACATTCTCATGTTTAGTGCTCTGAACAGCCATATACATGGCACTTGGTGCCAGGACCTCGGGAAGTTCGGTCTGACATAGTGTGTAAGGCCACAACTAAGGCCTGGGATTGGTGTTTTCTGTTCTGTTTTGTTTTGTTTTAAGCCTCCTTTTCTGTTTTTTTTTTTTTTATTCTCCTCTTGATCTTGGTTGTAATATACCCAATTGGCAGCTCATAAGAGCTCCTCCAGGGTGCCTTCCTGATCAACAGTCAGTTTCTGCAGTTTTCTCCAAATATCTGGGGCCAATCTAGTGACAAATTTGTCTTTTAGAAACGTCTCAGTCTCAGCGGTGTTAGAGCCTCCCTTAACCTTTCCAGGAAGGCCACCAGGGTTTTATCTTGTGTCTGTAAGATAGTGGCTAATTTATCATAATTTCAAGGTTTAACCTTAGACCTCCTGACCATACACACACAAAAAAATTTTTTTAAGATTTTTTCTTCACAAACCTTTTACAACTGTCCTTTGCTTTTAGAGTTTGACCTAAGCCCTTTTCTTTCCAAACAACCAGTCTCATTTAACAAAATTGCTTTCTTTTACCTTTAACAAAAAATGTATTTTTATTCCTTATATTTGTTTATACATCTATTCTTTTACATACAGAGTTGTCTTCCTTATTTTCATCAGTCTTAACTACATTTAGCAGAATTTTAACTCTTAGAAGCCTTAGTCACCAGTGAAAACTAAGTAGTAACCAGTAATGCAGGCTGCCCCCCCAGATGGTACAGAAGCAGGAGGGGGATGTGGTGGGAAGGCAGAAGAGGTGAGGAGCTACCAGAAAGCAGAAAAAGAAAATTCCTAGATTTAAATTTTGTCAGCTCAGACAAGGGGGCAGCCTCCAGGTTTCTTTTGTTTTCCACCAGTGGAATAAGGCAGTCAATGTCAGTACAGAAAAGACAGGGAATTTCCCCAAAACAAAGGAGTTTTGGCAGCTCCCTGGGAATATTTCTTAAAGTCCCCATTCTAAGTAGAATAACCAGAGACTGTTGGCTCTAATTATCATAGTCATTGACCCAGGAAACGAAGGAGACACAAGTCCCCATACATAGTCACATGGTGACTCCAACCTGCTGCCCAGCGCCCAAAGCCTTGGAGTTGGAGCTTCATTCCTCCTCCAATGCGGAACTACTAGGGCAAGTCTGGGAGGTGATCAGGCTCCCCTTCTGCCTCTTAGTGGCAGGTCTGCCAAAATGAACCCCAGGTTCTTACCAGTCTGATGGGTGGAGTTCCCCCAACTGGTTCCTGGACCTCACGGGTTCGGTTGTGCTCACACAGGGTCCTCGCCCCGGAGAGCCGGGACAGGTTAATCTCCTGTGGATCCAGGTGCACGCTGATGCCAGGGGAGCTCACCTCTCCTGGCGCTCCAAGATTAGCATCCTGGGCAGCAAGGGAGGTGGAAATGCACCGTCTCCGAATCCCAGATGAGAGCCCCCAAGAAATGTAGCAGGGTTCTCGCACAGAGAGTCTTGACGCTGAGGCTTTTCTTTCCAGGAAGCAACTTTGTTAGTGCCTGAATGGCTCAGTTGGGTTCATACCCGAAGAACAGCCCCCAAACGCCACGTGGTGTAGTTTTTTGTATATTTTTTACTTCTTTGTCTGCCATATATGGTAACACACTAACCTGCAGTCTGATTAAGTGGTCTCATGTTACAAGGTCGGGAGGGATTCTTGTCATGTACTCCTAGAGCCACGTTGCCTTCAGGTTTTTTTGTTTTGTTTTTTCTTTCCTTAGGGAGGGGACCCTACCACAGCACAAGGATGCACCTTTGGGTTGGTTCCATAATTGAGAGTACTTTCGGCCTCCTTTTTAGTTCTTTCTCATAGACAATTCTTTCTGCTTCTTGTCCCTGAATCATGAGTATGAGACTCTCTCTCTCATCCATCTAACACAGACAATTACAGTGTTAAGAAAAATGTGAGTCAAATTAATACTATCCTTGAAAATTTTGTTGCCTGATCTGGGTTAGGCTTAAGCAAAGATTCATGGGGACGAAGAGACCTAAATTCCAAAATATAACACATTTTATTTCCTGTCAATGGATGATTCAAACTGTGGCCATTGAGATCTGATGGAAAGTACCATTTTTGCTATGCTTAAAATTGGAAATGCTTATTTTCCATAATTTTTTTTTAAAGCACATGATTTGCCTCATATAAGGAATAAGTTAGCTTGGCTTCTCAAAATTTACAGGGAACTGATATATTAATAACATTAAGACACATTTTCAACAGCTTGTAAAGGGAAAAAAAATCAAAGACAAAACGTGACCACAGAGTATTCAATTACTTTACATGTAACCAGCTAGCCACCTAGCTTTCACTACGTCAAAAGAAATCCAGCTTCAAAAAGCACTTTCACAAATGAAGCACTGTATAATGGTGCCTTCCAAAGATCATCCGAATGGTTTTCTGCTTGTGAATATATTTTTTTAAATAGCAAAAACAAAAGATCATGTACATTTTTAGTAATTGCCCCACCTTTTCTAAACTTGTGCCTCAACCAGGAAATGCAAAGTAGTTTTCGTTCCAAACAATTTGGGTCTGCTAAATTGCTTACAGAGCAATGTAAGTAGTAAGAAGAAAGAAAAAACTAGCTTTTGCCACAATAGGCTTGTTTTCTATTCCTATAAAGGTCTGTATTGTACATTTGTTTGTTTTCTGATAAGAGCTCTTTGTTCTCATGCAGTGTTTATAATTTTGGCATTAGAATCTCCAAAAACTCAGGTGTTTCCTCCCAGGCTTTTTCACATAGCCCTATGAAGTAATTTCAACCTTTATAAAATAAAAAGAAAATTAGTAGTCAATGTAATTATTAAAACCTTCTCTTTCTCAATTCCTTTCAGAAATGAAGCAGAAAGGGTCGCCAGGGTGGTTCAGTCAGTTAAGCAACCAACTCTTGATTTCGGCTTAGGTCATGATCTCACAGTTTGTGGGCTCAAGCCCTGTGTCAGACTCTGTGCTGACATCAGCAAAGAGCCTGCTTGGGATTCTCTCTCTGCTCCTCCCGCACAAAAAAATAAATAAATAAAGTTATAAAAAAAAAAAGAAATGGAGCAGAAATATAAAGGAAAGTTGACATTAGGGAATTTAGCAATTGGAACACTTGATTGATTATGGGCTCAAGTAAATTAAGTGGATAAAAGGCAATAAAAACTCATTCTCTGATATTTCTCTGTATATCTATCACTGGATGAATTGGAAAACTGTCATAAAAATATCTGGAGAAATAAAAATTAGTGATTCTTATTGAGTCATCTTAAGTTATTTTTTTCTGAGATCAGAGAAGGTCAGCAGCTTTTAACACTGAGGTCAGCAGCTGTTTAACATTATAGCAAAACATTTCTAAATGTGTTTAAAATAATAATAAAGTGTTTAAAATAATAAAATATTTTACCAAATATGTTTAAAATACTACAATGAATAATGTAAACATTAAAATGCACAGAAGGAATATAAATATGTAAATAATCTAATGTACCTAAATCATTTTAGATATGCATTTTTCATCATTTTTGTTTGGATTTAAAAAGGAAAATAAGACAATGGCATTAATTTTCCCTCAGATTAGCCCCTACTCAGTGGCAGATCTTTTAGAATCGAAAGTGAGTTTTATCTGATTTCCGACAAAACTGTCCCAGCAACTGCTGCTGTGTTCCCTTCACTAGTGATGAGATCAGTGGGCTTACACATACAGATCGATAACTAATCAGCGAGTACAAACAACTAAAAAGATCTTACCGGATTTGGGGTAGGTTGAGATCAGAAGGTCATCTGGTCGGGCCTCAAATGACTCCACCTGGGACCACTCCTCAGCAATACTCCAGAAGAGGGGGACACCCTGAACATCCACTAACTCCCTCCTGAAGATATCCAGCTTCTTGTCCATTTTTCAGAAACTAGATTTTAAACAAAAAGGAACATGTTAAGAAGTATTTGTTTTAATAGCAGTAATCAAAGTAAAATAAATTGATATTTTACTAAATTAGTATTTCATTACTATAGATGCAGCAGCTTTAGATCACATTACTGTGCCTTATGAACCAGTGGAAGAAAAAAAGTATTGTAAAAACTCATAGGTCTTACACTATTTCATATGTGCTGTTTATACATTAAATACCATCAACATGTTCATTGGACAATTGAGGCCGAGATTTGTGGGATAGATAGTAAAAGTACTGGGCTTTGGAGTAAAGGGAGAGTAACCACACCAACCACGAGACTCTGACCTGAACTGAAATCAAGAGTCCAATGCTTAGGGGCGCCTGGGTGGCGCAGTCGGTTAAGCGTCCGACTTCAGCCAGGTCACGATCTCGCGGTCCGGGAGTTCGAGCCCCGCGTCAGGCTCTGGGCTGATGGCTCAGAGCCTGGAGCCTGTTTCTGATTCTGGGTCTCCCTCTCTCTCTGCCCCTCCCCCGTTCATGCTCTGTCTCTCTCTGTCCCAAAAATAAATAAACGTTGAAAAAAAAATTTAAAGAGTCCAATGCTTAATTGACTGAGCCACCCAGGCTGTAAACCAGAAACTGAAGAGTGGCCTTAGGTAGTACTTCCCTCCTTTAAATTACTAGATGAGACTGGCAAATGATTCCATCTAAATTGTATTTAACAGACCACAAGAATGAAAGTATGTATAGAGGGAGGGCGGGGAAGAAGAAGGGAGTGACAACAAAAGACTGGGTGAAAGAAACAAGCTTGGGGTAGGTGTAGCACTGGAGATACATTGCTCCAATGCACTTTGTAACACCAGTGACATCATGTATAGTTTTATATTCTCAGCATGGTTCTAATAAAGGTACTTTTATCTCTCTTTAGCTATCATATAAAAGTGGAAGAGCTTGAAATATATCCTAAGCACTACTCTGAAACATATTGTTGTTTTCCCAATTTAGCATGAGCCTAAGGGGTTATTTTTCTTTGTTTAAAGTGCTAGAAAAACAGAGACTATGTAACAAGAGTGGGTTTATCAGGCTTCCTGAGCCCTCGGGCAGCTGCTGAACTTCTCTTCAAGAATTAAAATCAGAAGTCTCCGGACCCGGAGTCAAAGGATATAATTTAACCTGTTCCTTTTCTCATGTGCAATTTCTTATCTTTTTTTCCTTTTCAAATCCTCCTCACTCCCCCCGTACCCTGCCTCATGCAAATACTTTTTATTTTAAAAGATTATAAAGTTATAGTATACAAAGTCAATATATAAAACACTTTTGTGTTTCTATATGCTAACAAACTATCAAAAACAAATTAAGAAGACAATCCGTTTATAATTGCATCAAAAATAATAAAATATCTAGGAGTAAATTTGACTGAAGAGTAAAAGAACTGTACACTGGAAACTATTAGACATTAATGAAATAAATTTAAGAAGACACAAATAAATGGAAAGATATTTTGTGTTCATGGATTGTAAAAGTTAATATTGTTAAAATGTCCATACTACCCAGAGTAATCCCAGCTATGTTCTCCACTCCGTCAAAGTGTAACAAAGGACAAAATGTACAAGTTCTTGCATGGCTAGCTACCAGGTTTTTGTTTGATTTCTAGAACAAGGTGTTATTATTTTGTTACTTGTTTTATTTTGATTTTCACTACCCTTGTACATACTAACATAAAGGACAATGTTGTGAGAGCAAAATTAATTAATTAATTCAAAAGTATCGATTGGATATTATTGTTTAATATCTGGGACACACTGCACTGGAGAATCTAACTACTATAAAAACTTTCAGCTATCTTCATGGTGCTTCGAAGAGAGTGGGAAAGAAAGATACTGATCAAACAATCATACCAATAAATTGAAATTTTTGTTGATGGTAAGTGCTATGAAGCAGAGATATATTCCATAAATAGAGGGAAACTGACAAAATCAAGCTGCTTACAAATGTTTCCCCTGAGAAAGGAGCAAGCGTTAATTTTGAGAAGAAAACTTTCCAACCAGGAAAGAGCACATCGTGCAAAGACCCTAAAATGGGAGAGAGAAGGCTAGAGTGTTAATGAGGTTGGAGTGTGTAAATACTTTGCCAAATTATGTTGTAAGAAACTAGAGACTTCAGGATTTTTTCTGGGTGATTAAATGTGTCTGGGATATAACTGCGTTTCTGTCTGTTCTCCACCAGAATAGGAGAAACCACTGACCCGCCATTATGCACAGAGTTAACAATAGTTCTGACCTAGTTTGAAAGGATGGTAATGTGTTAGTGGTTCTGAGATGTTCCTGAGCATCATGGGGGAGGAGTATATATTTAAATATTATTATTATTATTTTAAATGCTTATCTTTGAGAGAAAGAAAGAGAGTGAGGGCTGGGGAGGGGGACAGAGGATCCAAAGTGGGCTCTGTGTTAAGAGTAAGTAAACATTATTTTTTTTATTATTATTTTGCTTTTACCAAAAGTCTTAGGATTTATAAATACCCTAAAGTTCCAATACAATAGATAGTATTAAGTTGTACTTGTGTTGCTACACCTCAAAAGTAAATTTATGACAGCACTGGGTTATGATTTGATGGTATTGGTACTACTATATTTCCTGTCATTATTTGCAAATTTTTGTGGATATCTGCCTGTGAAAAGAAAGAATAAGAAATGTAAAGTTTTAAAAGTTCATAGTTAGTCATTGTCCACCCTCCTCTGTTGCTAAATAACAAATTCTGATTTTTAAAAAAATAGTATTTGCTGGGAAGTACTGGGTACCTTTGGTACTATTTATAGTCAAGGGCCAGGGCAGAGAAAATGCTATGTGTTCACAATACCTTTACCTCTTTCCAAGCACAGAGAGTATTTTTTTTTTTAATTTATATATGAAATTTATTGTCAAATTGGTTTCCATACAACACCCAGTGCTCATCCCAAAAGGTGCCCTCCTCAATACCCATCACCCACCCTCTCCTCCCTCCCACCCCCCACCAACCCTTAGTTTGTTCTCAGTTCTCAACAGTCTCTTATGCTTTGGCTCTCTCCCACTCTAACCTCTTTTTTTTTTTTTTTTCCTTCCCCTCCCCCATGGGTTCCTGTTAAGTTTCTCAGGATCCACATAAGAGTGAAACCATATGGTATCTGTCTTTCTCTGTATGGCTTATTTCACTTAGCATCACACTCTCCAGTTCCATCCACGTTGCTACAAAAGGCCATATTTCATTTTTTCTCATTGCCACGTAGTATTCCATAGTGTATATAAACCACAATTTCTTTATCCATTCATCAGTTGATGGACATTTAGGCTCTTTCCATCATTTGGCTATTGTTGAGAGTGCTGCTATAAACATTGGGGTACAAGTG
>NW_024421825.1:0-87 GCF_014898765.1 Herpailurus yagouaroundi | reverse complement strand
TCTGTATGGCTTATTTCACTTAGCATCACACTCTCCAGTTCCATCCACGTTGCTACAAAAGGCCATATTTCATTTTTTCTCATTGCC
>NW_024421824.1:1349-10353 GCF_014898765.1 Herpailurus yagouaroundi | reverse complement strand
GCAGTCTGCCTCCTGAACGGCCCTTATCTCTCCCTGCCTAATGTTAACCCTTTCCCTATTTATTTCTTCCCTGGAATAGGGCCTGTAACTGCTGTTAGAAAACAGGGATGATGACTGCTCTGGCTTCTTCAAGCTGATAAGGGATGGTGTAGGGGTTCAGCAGTTAGAGTCTACCCAAGGGTCAGTCGACTGGCCCACAGTGTAGTTCTACAGGAAGGATGGCAGGCATGAGGTGGCATAAACATTAGTAGACATAAAGAGAAAAACACACCGTAGAGACCATACTGACCAACAAGATGGCATCTTAAGATAATGTCCCCAGTTCCCAAACTTGTCAAATAATCTAGGAGAGACCCTGACTTTGTAAACAATTTATGTCAGGGAATATCTTATAACCCAGGTGATGGAAAAGCAGGAGCAGTAAGTGATCAATGGTGGATCTATTTCCAAGAATTTGGTCCTAACTTAATCAAAATATGTTTTTAAAGCATCTAATGCTTATGAAGTGTTATTTAGAGTTTTGCTGCGTATAAGCAGACAGTTTGCTTTACTTTGAGGTGTAAAACTTTTCCAAGATCCAGAAGTTCTACTAGAGAAAGAGTCAAGGCCACCATTTACCATTATTAATTTACAAATGTTTAGGTAAGCCAAACCTGGGTATTATTTACAAAGCAAAATTTTTATTACTTTTTGTGCCTTTTTTCTCCTGCAGGGGAAGGCCTTTACCCAATTAGTAAAAATATCAACCCATACCAACAGATGTAGGAATTCCTTTGACCTTGGCAATGAGTGAAACCTAATTGTCAGTGTTTCCTGGATAGCCTCCAGTTCCTTGATTGCCTGGGAGAGCAAGTTTGTGGTTGAGAGGATTGTTTGTAAGACATACTTCACAGGCTGATACTACTTGGTAAACTGTCCTTTACAAATTTTTTCCAGTAAACATCCTTTGGGCCTTTTGATAAGTCCCTCCCTCACTGAAAGGCCTGGTGCTGTGTTTTAATGATCTTTTAGCTCTATGAGCTTCCCTGCTCTGTTTGTAACCATTCCAAGGGCTGGAGACAGTGTCTATGATTCAGACCCCATTTTATTTTCTTGGGAGAGTAGGTAGGGTTGAGTCTTCTTAATAATTGATATAGCACACAACCTATTTTCCTGACCCCTGGTGTCTATAGCCTACAATATCCAGTAATGCCCCAAAACTCACATAACTGTTTATGTGTTCTGGAGTTAGTACACTATAGTCTGCAGTTTAGTTATAATGTTTCTTCCAAGCAAGGGAGTAAGGTTCTCTGGTATTATCAAGAAAGAATGAAAAAAAAAATTAGTTTTCCCCATATGTATCCCAGAGGCTGAGAGAAAATTTTAGTTATGTTTTCTGGAGATGCCTCTAATCATCATGGTGCATTTGGATAGTGGGCCTGGAGTAGAAAGGAGGACAGAAGAGGTAGCTTTGGTGTCAAGAAGGAAATCGACTAGTTTTCCTTCTATATTCAGAGTTACCCAATGTTCTGGGTTTCTGATAGACAGTTGGTTTAGGGGAGCCACCATGAAGAGCCCCAGGCCCCATCAGTCCCTTCCAGGGACATTGGTTATGTGAGCCCTCATAGATAGAGGTCCCCGAGAGCATTCAGATCTCCAGTGATTGTCCCACATAAGGGGCATGGCTTATGGGGTTTTTGTTTTGATTGTCCCCTCTGAGGACATTCTCATGTTTAGTGCTCTGAACAGCCATATACATGGCACTTGGTGCCAGGACCTCGGGAAGTTCGGTCTGACATAGTGTGTAAGGCCACAACTAAGGCCTGGGATTGGTGTTTTCTGTTCTGTTTTGTTTTGTTTTAAGCCTCCTTTTCTGTTTTTTTTTTTTTTATTCTCCTCTTGATCTTGGTTGTAATATACCCAATTGGCAGCTCATAAGAGCTCCTCCAGGGTGCCTTCCTGATCAACAGTCAGTTTCTGCAGTTTTCTCCAAATATCTGGGGCCAATCTAGTGACAAATTTGTCTTTTAGAAACGTCTCAGTCTCAGCGGTGTTAGAGCCTCCCTTAACCTTTCCAGGAAGGCCACCAGGGTTTTATCTTGTGTCTGTAAGATAGTGGCTAATTTATCATAATTTCAAGGTTTAACCTTAGACCTCCTGACCATACACACACAAAAAAATTTTTTTAAGATTTTTTCTTCACAAACCTTTTACAACTGTCCTTTGCTTTTAGAGTTTGACCTAAGCCCTTTTCTTTCCAAACAACCAGTCTCATTTAACAAAATTGCTTTCTTTTACCTTTAACAAAAAATGTATTTTTATTCCTTATATTTGTTTATACATCTATTCTTTTACATACAGAGTTGTCTTCCTTATTTTCATCAGTCTTAACTACATTTAGCAGAATTTTAACTCTTAGAAGCCTTAGTCACCAGTGAAAACTAAGTAGTAACCAGTAATGCAGGCTGCCCCCCCAGATGGTACAGAAGCAGGAGGGGGATGTGGTGGGAAGGCAGAAGAGGTGAGGAGCTACCAGAAAGCAGAAAAAGAAAATTCCTAGATTTAAATTTTGTCAGCTCAGACAAGGGGGCAGCCTCCAGGTTTCTTTTGTTTTCCACCAGTGGAATAAGGCAGTCAATGTCAGTACAGAAAAGACAGGGAATTTCCCCAAAACAAAGGAGTTTTGGCAGCTCCCTGGGAATATTTCTTAAAGTCCCCATTCTAAGTAGAATAACCAGAGACTGTTGGCTCTAATTATCATAGTCATTGACCCAGGAAACGAAGGAGACACAAGTCCCCATACATAGTCACATGGTGACTCCAACCTGCTGCCCAGCGCCCAAAGCCTTGGAGTTGGAGCTTCATTCCTCCTCCAATGCGGAACTACTAGGGCAAGTCTGGGAGGTGATCAGGCTCCCCTTCTGCCTCTTAGTGGCAGGTCTGCCAAAATGAACCCCAGGTTCTTACCAGTCTGATGGGTGGAGTTCCCCCAACTGGTTCCTGGACCTCACGGGTTCGGTTGTGCTCACACAGGGTCCTCGCCCCGGAGAGCCGGGACAGGTTAATCTCCTGTGGATCCAGGTGCACGCTGATGCCAGGGGAGCTCACCTCTCCTGGCGCTCCAAGATTAGCATCCTGGGCAGCAAGGGAGGTGGAAATGCACCGTCTCCGAATCCCAGATGAGAGCCCCCAAGAAATGTAGCAGGGTTCTCGCACAGAGAGTCTTGACGCTGAGGCTTTTCTTTCCAGGAAGCAACTTTGTTAGTGCCTGAATGGCTCAGTTGGGTTCATACCCGAAGAACAGCCCCCAAACGCCACGTGGTGTAGTTTTTTGTATATTTTTTACTTCTTTGTCTGCCATATATGGTAACACACTAACCTGCAGTCTGATTAAGTGGTCTCATGTTACAAGGTCGGGAGGGATTCTTGTCATGTACTCCTAGAGCCACGTTGCCTTCAGGTTTTTTTGTTTTGTTTTTTCTTTCCTTAGGGAGGGGACCCTACCACAGCACAAGGATGCACCTTTGGGTTGGTTCCATAATTGAGAGTACTTTCGGCCTCCTTTTTAGTTCTTTCTCATAGACAATTCTTTCTGCTTCTTGTCCCTGAATCATGAGTATGAGACTCTCTCTCTCATCCATCTAACACAGACAATTACAGTGTTAAGAAAAATGTGAGTCAAATTAATACTATCCTTGAAAATTTTGTTGCCTGATCTGGGTTAGGCTTAAGCAAAGATTCATGGGGACGAAGAGACCTAAATTCCAAAATATAACACATTTTATTTCCTGTCAATGGATGATTCAAACTGTGGCCATTGAGATCTGATGGAAAGTACCATTTTTGCTATGCTTAAAATTGGAAATGCTTATTTTCCATAATTTTTTTTTAAAGCACATGATTTGCCTCATATAAGGAATAAGTTAGCTTGGCTTCTCAAAATTTACAGGGAACTGATATATTAATAACATTAAGACACATTTTCAACAGCTTGTAAAGGGAAAAAAAATCAAAGACAAAACGTGACCACAGAGTATTCAATTACTTTACATGTAACCAGCTAGCCACCTAGCTTTCACTACGTCAAAAGAAATCCAGCTTCAAAAAGCACTTTCACAAATGAAGCACTGTATAATGGTGCCTTCCAAAGATCATCCGAATGGTTTTCTGCTTGTGAATATATTTTTTTAAATAGCAAAAACAAAAGATCATGTACATTTTTAGTAATTGCCCCACCTTTTCTAAACTTGTGCCTCAACCAGGAAATGCAAAGTAGTTTTCGTTCCAAACAATTTGGGTCTGCTAAATTGCTTACAGAGCAATGTAAGTAGTAAGAAGAAAGAAAAAACTAGCTTTTGCCACAATAGGCTTGTTTTCTATTCCTATAAAGGTCTGTATTGTACATTTGTTTGTTTTCTGATAAGAGCTCTTTGTTCTCATGCAGTGTTTATAATTTTGGCATTAGAATCTCCAAAAACTCAGGTGTTTCCTCCCAGGCTTTTTCACATAGCCCTATGAAGTAATTTCAACCTTTATAAAATAAAAAGAAAATTAGTAGTCAATGTAATTATTAAAACCTTCTCTTTCTCAATTCCTTTCAGAAATGAAGCAGAAAGGGTCGCCAGGGTGGTTCAGTCAGTTAAGCAACCAACTCTTGATTTCGGCTTAGGTCATGATCTCACAGTTTGTGGGCTCAAGCCCTGTGTCAGACTCTGTGCTGACATCAGCAAAGAGCCTGCTTGGGATTCTCTCTCTGCTCCTCCCGCACAAAAAAATAAATAAATAAAGTTATAAAAAAAAAAAGAAATGGAGCAGAAATATAAAGGAAAGTTGACATTAGGGAATTTAGCAATTGGAACACTTGATTGATTATGGGCTCAAGTAAATTAAGTGGATAAAAGGCAATAAAAACTCATTCTCTGATATTTCTCTGTATATCTATCACTGGATGAATTGGAAAACTGTCATAAAAATATCTGGAGAAATAAAAATTAGTGATTCTTATTGAGTCATCTTAAGTTATTTTTTTCTGAGATCAGAGAAGGTCAGCAGCTTTTAACACTGAGGTCAGCAGCTGTTTAACATTATAGCAAAACATTTCTAAATGTGTTTAAAATAATAATAAAGTGTTTAAAATAATAAAATATTTTACCAAATATGTTTAAAATACTACAATGAATAATGTAAACATTAAAATGCACAGAAGGAATATAAATATGTAAATAATCTAATGTACCTAAATCATTTTAGATATGCATTTTTCATCATTTTTGTTTGGATTTAAAAAGGAAAATAAGACAATGGCATTAATTTTCCCTCAGATTAGCCCCTACTCAGTGGCAGATCTTTTAGAATCGAAAGTGAGTTTTATCTGATTTCCGACAAAACTGTCCCAGCAACTGCTGCTGTGTTCCCTTCACTAGTGATGAGATCAGTGGGCTTACACATACAGATCGATAACTAATCAGCGAGTACAAACAACTAAAAAGATCTTACCGGATTTGGGGTAGGTTGAGATCAGAAGGTCATCTGGTCGGGCCTCAAATGACTCCACCTGGGACCACTCCTCAGCAATACTCCAGAAGAGGGGGACACCCTGAACATCCACTAACTCCCTCCTGAAGATATCCAGCTTCTTGTCCATTTTTCAGAAACTAGATTTTAAACAAAAAGGAACATGTTAAGAAGTATTTGTTTTAATAGCAGTAATCAAAGTAAAATAAATTGATATTTTACTAAATTAGTATTTCATTACTATAGATGCAGCAGCTTTAGATCACATTACTGTGCCTTATGAACCAGTGGAAGAAAAAAAGTATTGTAAAAACTCATAGGTCTTACACTATTTCATATGTGCTGTTTATACATTAAATACCATCAACATGTTCATTGGACAATTGAGGCCGAGATTTGTGGGATAGATAGTAAAAGTACTGGGCTTTGGAGTAAAGGGAGAGTAACCACACCAACCACGAGACTCTGACCTGAACTGAAATCAAGAGTCCAATGCTTAGGGGCGCCTGGGTGGCGCAGTCGGTTAAGCGTCCGACTTCAGCCAGGTCACGATCTCGCGGTCCGGGAGTTCGAGCCCCGCGTCAGGCTCTGGGCTGATGGCTCAGAGCCTGGAGCCTGTTTCTGATTCTGGGTCTCCCTCTCTCTCTGCCCCTCCCCCGTTCATGCTCTGTCTCTCTCTGTCCCAAAAATAAATAAACGTTGAAAAAAAAATTTAAAGAGTCCAATGCTTAATTGACTGAGCCACCCAGGCTGTAAACCAGAAACTGAAGAGTGGCCTTAGGTAGTACTTCCCTCCTTTAAATTACTAGATGAGACTGGCAAATGATTCCATCTAAATTGTATTTAACAGACCACAAGAATGAAAGTATGTATAGAGGGAGGGCGGGGAAGAAGAAGGGAGTGACAACAAAAGACTGGGTGAAAGAAACAAGCTTGGGGTAGGTGTAGCACTGGAGATACATTGCTCCAATGCACTTTGTAACACCAGTGACATCATGTATAGTTTTATATTCTCAGCATGGTTCTAATAAAGGTACTTTTATCTCTCTTTAGCTATCATATAAAAGTGGAAGAGCTTGAAATATATCCTAAGCACTACTCTGAAACATATTGTTGTTTTCCCAATTTAGCATGAGCCTAAGGGGTTATTTTTCTTTGTTTAAAGTGCTAGAAAAACAGAGACTATGTAACAAGAGTGGGTTTATCAGGCTTCCTGAGCCCTCGGGCAGCTGCTGAACTTCTCTTCAAGAATTAAAATCAGAAGTCTCCGGACCCGGAGTCAAAGGATATAATTTAACCTGTTCCTTTTCTCATGTGCAATTTCTTATCTTTTTTTCCTTTTCAAATCCTCCTCACTCCCCCCGTACCCTGCCTCATGCAAATACTTTTTATTTTAAAAGATTATAAAGTTATAGTATACAAAGTCAATATATAAAACACTTTTGTGTTTCTATATGCTAACAAACTATCAAAAACAAATTAAGAAGACAATCCGTTTATAATTGCATCAAAAATAATAAAATATCTAGGAGTAAATTTGACTGAAGAGTAAAAGAACTGTACACTGGAAACTATTAGACATTAATGAAATAAATTTAAGAAGACACAAATAAATGGAAAGATATTTTGTGTTCATGGATTGTAAAAGTTAATATTGTTAAAATGTCCATACTACCCAGAGTAATCCCAGCTATGTTCTCCACTCCGTCAAAGTGTAACAAAGGACAAAATGTACAAGTTCTTGCATGGCTAGCTACCAGGTTTTTGTTTGATTTCTAGAACAAGGTGTTATTATTTTGTTACTTGTTTTATTTTGATTTTCACTACCCTTGTACATACTAACATAAAGGACAATGTTGTGAGAGCAAAATTAATTAATTAATTCAAAAGTATCGATTGGATATTATTGTTTAATATCTGGGACACACTGCACTGGAGAATCTAACTACTATAAAAACTTTCAGCTATCTTCATGGTGCTTCGAAGAGAGTGGGAAAGAAAGATACTGATCAAACAATCATACCAATAAATTGAAATTTTTGTTGATGGTAAGTGCTATGAAGCAGAGATATATTCCATAAATAGAGGGAAACTGACAAAATCAAGCTGCTTACAAATGTTTCCCCTGAGAAAGGAGCAAGCGTTAATTTTGAGAAGAAAACTTTCCAACCAGGAAAGAGCACATCGTGCAAAGACCCTAAAATGGGAGAGAGAAGGCTAGAGTGTTAATGAGGTTGGAGTGTGTAAATACTTTGCCAAATTATGTTGTAAGAAACTAGAGACTTCAGGATTTTTTCTGGGTGATTAAATGTGTCTGGGATATAACTGCGTTTCTGTCTGTTCTCCACCAGAATAGGAGAAACCACTGACCCGCCATTATGCACAGAGTTAACAATAGTTCTGACCTAGTTTGAAAGGATGGTAATGTGTTAGTGGTTCTGAGATGTTCCTGAGCATCATGGGGGAGGAGTATATATTTAAATATTATTATTATTATTTTAAATGCTTATCTTTGAGAGAAAGAAAGAGAGTGAGGGCTGGGGAGGGGGACAGAGGATCCAAAGTGGGCTCTGTGTTAAGAGTAAGTAAACATTATTTTTTTTATTATTATTTTGCTTTTACCAAAAGTCTTAGGATTTATAAATACCCTAAAGTTCCAATACAATAGATAGTATTAAGTTGTACTTGTGTTGCTACACCTCAAAAGTAAATTTATGACAGCACTGGGTTATGATTTGATGGTATTGGTACTACTATATTTCCTGTCATTATTTGCAAATTTTTGTGGATATCTGCCTGTGAAAAGAAAGAATAAGAAATGTAAAGTTTTAAAAGTTCATAGTTAGTCATTGTCCACCCTCCTCTGTTGCTAAATAACAAATTCTGATTTTTAAAAAAATAGTATTTGCTGGGAAGTACTGGGTACCTTTGGTACTATTTATAGTCAAGGGCCAGGGCAGAGAAAATGCTATGTGTTCACAATACCTTTACCTCTTTCCAAGCACAGAGAGTATTTTTTTTTTTAATTTATATATGAAATTTATTGTCAAATTGGTTTCCATACAACACCCAGTGCTCATCCCAAAAGGTGCCCTCCTCAATACCCATCACCCACCCTCTCCTCCCTCCCACCCCCCACCAACCCTTAGTTTGTTCTCAGTTCTCAACAGTCTCTTATGCTTTGGCTCTCTCCCACTCTAACCTCTTTTTTTTTTTTTTTTCCTTCCCCTCCCCCATGGGTTCCTGTTAAGTTTCTCAGGATCCACATAAGAGTGAAACCATATGGTATCTGTCTTTCTCTGTATGGCTTATTTCACTTAGCATCACACTCTCCAGTTCCATCCACGTTGCTACAAAAGGCCATATTTCATTTTTTCTCATTGCCACGTAGTATTCCATAGTGTATATAAACCACAATTTCTTTATCCATTCATCAGTTGATGGACATTTAGGCTCTTTCCATCATTTGGCTATTGTTGAGAGTGCTGCTATAAACATTGGGGTACAAGTG
>NW_024421824.1:0-1249 GCF_014898765.1 Herpailurus yagouaroundi | reverse complement strand
TCTGTATGGCTTATTTCACTTAGCATCACACTCTCCAGTTCCATCCACGTTGCTACAAAAGGCCATATTTCATTTTTTCTCATTGCCACGTAGTATTCCATAGTGTATATAAACCACAATTTCTTTATCCATTCATCAGTTGATGGACATTTAGGCTCTTTCCATAATTTGGCTATTGTTGAGAGTGCTGCTATGAACATTGGGGTACAAGTGCCCCTATGCATCAGTAGCACAGAGAGTATTTTTTAGTCTCCCTTGAAGTTGGATTGGGAAGATGTGACTAAGTTTTGGTTACTGGGCTGTGGGTGACATAAAACTTTTCCTTGACCCTCCAGTCCTTTCTTCCATGGCCAGGGAGCCTTTCTAGTCTGTGTGTTCAGATGCCTAGTCCTGCCATGATTGAGGTGATCTTCCCACCTTTCTTTAGACCATGACAGGAAAAAATAATTCTTCATTATGTTAAGCCATTGATATTTTAGTGTTGTGGGTTTTTGTTTTGTTTTGTTTTGTTTTGCTATGGTTGTTGTTGTTTTCCTATAGTATTGTAGCAGGATTCTCGTATAGAGAGTCATGACACCCAGGGTTTTCTTTCCAGGAAGCAACTTTATTCCTGCCGGCACCACTCATTTGGGTTCCATACCCTAAGAACTGAGCCCAGAATGCTAGGTGGCGTAGTTTTTTGTGTACTTTTTACTTTTTTGCCTCCCATATATGGTAACACACAAACTTGTATTCTGATTAAGTGATCTCATGTTACAAGGTCACCAGGTATGTTGTCAGGTAACAAGGTTGCCTTGAGGATTTTTTTTTCCTTTCCTTAGGGAGGGGACCCTACCACAGTCCCCCCTTTGGTGCTCAGACCCCTCTATTTAGGGTCAAAGGGCATCATCTTGGTTTAGAGGTTTATATACACTGTCCTCCCACATACCTAGTATAGTCCACCTGGGGCCTGCCATTTGATAGCTGTGTTGACATTGTCCCAGGTCTCTCAGAGATGAGAGAAGTTAGACAAAGGTTGGGGAATCTGGCTCAAGGTGATCTGGGATCTCCCACCATTGGGTTTTTCAGGCAGTTGACTTATAAAAGCTTTGGCTTAGGCATGTTAAGTATTAAACAGAGACGATGATGAACTTTTTCCCCACTAAGCAAGACAGTTTTTTTTTCCCCAATAATTGAGCTTTTGAGAAGCCAAACCCCGACAATAGGACTGGGGTATTTTGTTTTACTCTAAGGTTTGTGGGGATCTACT
>NW_024421823.1:0-8119 GCF_014898765.1 Herpailurus yagouaroundi | reverse complement strand
CCCAAACTTGTCAAATAATCTAGGAGAGACCCTGACTTTGTAAACAACATATGTCAGGGAATCAATCTCATAACCCAGGTGATGGAGAAGTGGTGGCAGTGGCTCTATTTCTAAGAGTTTGGCCCTAACTTAATTAAAAAAAATTTAAGGCATCTAATGCTTATCAGGTGTTATTAAGAGTTTTGCTGAGTATAAGCAGACAGTCTGCTTTATTTTGATGTGTAAAACTTCTTTAAGAGCCAGGAGTTCTACTAGAGAAAGAGTCAAGGCAGCCATTTACCATTATTAATTTGTAAATTTTTAGATAAGCTAAACCTGGGTATTATTTTATAAAGCAGAATTTTTATTACTTTATGTGCCTTTTCTGTCTTATAGGGGAAGGCCTTTACCCAGTGAGTAAAAGCATTAACCCACACAAACAGATGTTGGGATTTTTTTTTTTTTTTTTTGACTTTGGCAGATGAGTGAAACCTAATTGTTAGTCTTTACTGGATAGCCTCCAGTTCCTTGATTTTCTGGGAAAGCAAGTTTATGGTTGAGAGGATTGTTTTTAAGACATACTTTACAGCCTGATAGTACTTGCAGAACTGTCCTTGACAATTTTTCTTTTCGTAAACATTCTTTGGGCCATTTGATAAGTTTTGTCCCTCCCGAAATGAAAGTCCTGATGCTGTGTTTTAATAATCTTTCAGCTCTGTGAGCTTGGTAATAGTAATTGCCCTGCTCTGTTTGTAACCATTCCAAGGGCTGGAGACAGTGTCTGGAAGTCAGACCCCAGTTGACTTTTGTGGGGGAGACTAGTAGGATTGAGTCCCCTTTAATAATTGATATAGCAGGAAACTATTTTTTTGAACCCTGGGATCTACAGCCTACAATATCCAGTAATTTTCGAAAACTCACGTAATTGTTTATCTGTCCTGGAGTTAGTAGCACATAGTCTCTGATTTAGCTATAATGTTCCTTTCTAGCAAGGGAGTGAGGCTGTCTGGCATTATCAGTAAAAAATGAGAAAAAATTAGGTTTCCCCATATACATCCCAGGGGCTGAGAGAAAAATTTGGTTAGAAATTTTTCAAAGATGCCTCTAATTATGCTGCCTTTGGATAGCTGGCCTGGAGTGGAAAGGAGGACAGAAGAGGTAGCTTTGGTGTCAAGAAGGCAATCAACCAATTTTCCTTCTATATTCAGAGTTACCCAATGTCCTGGGTTTCTGATAGACAACTGGTTTAGGGGAGCCACCGTGAAGAGCTCCAGGACCTGGTTAGTTCATTCCAGGGACATTGGTTATCTGAGCTCATAGATAGAGGTCCCTGAGGGCACTCAGATCTCCAGCGATTGTTTCCATACAAGGGGCATGGCTTATGGGGTTTTCATTTTGGTTGTCCCCTCTGAGGATGTTCCCATTTTAGTGTTCTGAAAGGCCATATAAATGGCACTTGGTGCCAGGACCTCTGGAAGTTCGGTCTGACATAGTATGTAAGGCCACAACTAAGGCTTCATATTTCTTTTCTTTTCTTTCTTTTTTTTTTTTAAAGCTTCCTTTTCTGTTTTGTTTGTAATATGCCCAATTGGCAGCTCGTAAGAGCTCCTTCAGGGTCCCTTCAAGGCCAACAGCTAATTTTTGCATTTTCTCTGAATACCTAGGGCTGATTGAGTGACAAATTTATCCTTTAAAATCATCTCAGCCTTAGGGGTGTCGGGGGGATTCCCATATATTTAATGAGAGCCTCCCTCAACTTCTGTAGGAAGGCCATTGGTCTCCCCATTTTATGTTTGTAAAATAGTGGCTAATTTAGCATAATTTAAGGGCTAAGTCTTAGATTCCCCCCCCCCTTTTTTTTTCCAAACCATCTGTCTCATTAAGAGTCTGATTTAACAAAAGCATTATATCTTTCCAGGTCAACTCAAAAACATATGTAATATTCTGAAAAGCCTTTATATACTTACCCAATCAGAAAGTTTACCTAGATCTCCTTTTATCGGTCTTAAACCTTGTAATGTAAAGGGTTCCCCCTCCCCCCACCCTATTTCCTGCCTGTGACCTTGGGCATATGGACTGTGACCAAGCAAGATTTTCTTGGTTGTCATAGGGTGCATTAAGTCTATTATGGCCCAACAATAACTCACATATCGATTTTTGCCGTTGAGGGAGGGGCTTAAAGAGCCAAAGTCAAGGTCTATTCCCCTGCCTTTTCCAACAATGCCCACATAAATATGCTTCAGCCATGTGGATATCCATTTTTGGCATACAATGGGCTAAGTTTAGTAAAATGGCTCCCATGTATCTTAGTAAAAGCCCTTTATATTATCCATGCCTCATATGGCAGAGGCATCCATTCCTCTGCTAAACAGAAACAACACAAATGTGGAGGATTTGGAGGCTGGCACCAAGAGTATTGCCATTATTTCCCCATTATTTGTATCGAAGGAGGAATTTTAATCTTAACTCTGTGTACTTTTAAAATCCATTTATTTTAACCTTAGTCCATCCTGACCACACAAAAAATTTCTTTTTAAAGATTTTCCTTCACGAGCCTTCTACAACTTTTCTTTGCATTTAGATTTTGTCTCAAGCCATTTTTTTCCAAATAGCCAGTCTCGTTTAGGACAAAATTACTTTCTTTTACCTTCAAAAAATATATATTTTCATTTTTTATATCTTTCTTTTACATCTCTTACTTGTCTACATAGAGTTGCTTGTCTTATTTTTACCAGTTTTAACTACATGTGGCAGAATTTTAACTTCTAGAAACCTTGGTACCAGTAAACTAAGTACTGACCAATTGTGAATTCTATGTTACATCAGAACTTTTTTTTTAGATGGCAAACTTATGAATCCATTAAGTAGAAAGCATGCTTTTCAATAGTTCCAAATATCCTTGGTTTTTTTTTTTTTTTTTTTTCTGCAACAAGTCAGAAGCACAAACCTACATCTGGTAATTAGTGCTTTCACCTCTTATCTCATTAGATATCCAATGAATTCAATCTCAATTTATCATGCAAAGCTTTAAAGTTTTAGGTTACCAAAGACTTTGAAAGCTATCTTAACAATTACCCATGAAAACTTTGAGACAGACAAAATTAACCATCACTTTAAATCATCCTTTTGTTAACAAATTGGAACAGAGATAACATGAGCTTATTTGACCTACAGCAAATCTAGGTAGAATAATTTTTTTTTAATGTTGTTAAACATTGTCTATCTCAAACCAACAAACTTAAATTAGCTTAAACACTGAATATGCTTTACTTGAGTCCACCTAAGACAATTTGTTCCCCATGGTTAATTTTTACCTGGAATGTTAGTGGGGAAATCTGTCTTTGGTGGTCTTCACTTCTCAACATCTAGGGTGGGAAGAGGAGTTGATGGTGCCTGAGGTATTGAGGAGCCAGTTATGCAGGCCTCCCCCTAGGTGGTGCAGAAGCAGGAGGGAGGGAAGGGAAGGCAGAAGAGACAAGGTGCCAGCACAAGGCAGAGAAAGAGAATTCCCAGTTTTAAATCTTGTCAACTCAGACAGAGGAGCAGACTCCAGGTTTCTTTTGTTTTGTTTCTCACCAGTAGAATTAGGCAGTCCATGTCAGTCCGGAGAAGACAGGGAACTTCCCCGAAACAAAAGGAGTTTCGGCAGCTGCTTGGGAATATTTCTTAAAGTCTCCGTTCTGAGGTAGACTAACCAGAGACTGTTGGCTCTAATTATCATAGTCATTGACACAGGAAATGAAGGAGACACAAGTCCCCATACATAGTCACATGGTGACTCCAACCTGCTGCCCAGCGCCCAAAGCCTTAGAGTTGCAGCTTCATTCCTCCTCCCTTGTGGAACTACTAGGGCAAGTCTGGGAGGTGATCAGGCTCCCCTTCTGCCTCGTAGGGGCAGGTCTGACAAAATGAACCCGGGTTCCTACCAGTCTGACGGGTATTCTCTGAACTGGTTCCTGAGCATCAAGGGTTCCATTGGCACACACAGGGTCCTGGCTTCCGTGCGCTGGGAGGGCTAGTGCGCTGGGAGGGCTAGTCTCCTGCGGATCGAGCAGTCCTCTGGTGCCTGGTGAACTCCCTCTCCAGGCGCCCTGAGGTTTGCATCCCTAGTGGCAAAGGAGGTGGAAACGCACCATCTCCAAATCCTAGATGAGAGCCCACAAGTAATGGAGCAGGATTCTCACACAGAGCGTCATAACACTGAGGCTTTTCTTTCCAGGAAGCAACTTTATTCCTGCCAGCACCACTCAGTTGGGTTCGTACCCGAAGAACTGAGCCCAGAACGCCACATGGTGTAGTTTTTTTTATATCTTTTTTACTTCTTTGTCTCCCATATATGGAAACACACAAACTTGTAGTCTGATTAAGTGATCTCATGTTACAAGGTCTTGAGGGACTTTGTCAAGTAGCAAGGCTGCCTTGAGGTGTTTTTTTTTTTTTTCTTTCCTTAGGGAGGGGACCCTACCACAGGAGAGTCTGTATTGTACTATCTACTCTTATGGAGCCAATGTGGAGTTTGATAAAATAAGAATAGACATACTATATGGAGATAAGTACCAAGAAGAAAAATAGAACATGGTAAAGTGATAAGGAATGAAGAATTAAGTAGTAAGAGAAAAATGATAACTAGAATTCATACATAAAGGACAGATAAATGAGTGGTCACACCTTAAATGTGATAACTTCAAATCTAGTGTCAGCATTCTTATCTACTCTGTAAACACCCTCGATATGTGACTTACACGTATTAGTGTCAACATCACCAGGCTGACAAAGACTTATATATTCTGAACATTTCTATGAATGTCTTGACTGTTTGACAAATTCAAAACATTTAAATCTGAGGCCATTTCTTTCCTCCTAAATATGTTTTCCCTACTGTGTTATCTAGGCCCTACCTTAACTATAAATCTTTTTAGAAAACTCACACATAACAACAAAGAGAAAGCTCCTCTCTACTTGCTATAGATGGGATGCTGCCCAATTCATGAATCATTTAGCAAATTAGATCTTAAAATTTACTAGGTTGAACTTTGTTTCCTAACCGATTTGGTGGTAGCATTGGGATCAAAGTGAACTTCTTATTTTTAAGTTTTTAGTTTTAGTTTTGTAATTTTTTCATGTGTATTTATTTATTTTGCGAGAGAGAAAGAGACAGAACATGAACAGGGGAGGGGCAGACAGAGAGGGAGGGAGAGAATCCAAAGCAGGCTTTGCACTGTTAGCACATAGTCCGATGTAGGGCTCACACCCACGAACCATGAGATCACGACATGAGCGGAAATCAAGAGTCAGATGCTTAACTGACTGAGCCATTCAGGCTCCCCATGGGATCCAGAGTGAACTTCTGATAGCATTTGGGGGGCAACAAGAAACATAGGTATGATGCCCCACAAGCCCTTTGAGTCCACTGTTTTTCTTGTCCTTTCTGAGGGCTTCTGGTAAGTCTTGGTTTTAGCTCTGTTCTTATATTCAAGCTACTGATCTAACTGGATTTCTGACAGGAGGCTCTCACAGAGCAGAACACCAGTTCTTAGCTCTTGGTTCAGTCCACAAGTCCATGTTGGAATCCCTTCCCCAGTTCCAGTCCAAGGTCCTTATTTATTAGAGTTTGCTGGTTGAATCCTTTCCCAATTTCCTGTCCAAAGTCTCCTGAAGGGCATCTGCTGGTTAAGCCCACATTGGGGTTTGCTTGTGGTATGCACGGGGCCTTCTCTTGACCAGTCCAGAATGACATGTTTTGGTTGCTGCAGGTGTATTAAGGTGCACATGGTTTTTTTTTTGTCTTGTTTTGTGTAAATAAAAGTTATTGGTAGCATGGATCTTGGAGGCCAAAAAGCTGCAAAACTTAGTGGGCATAGGTTGAGGATTTAAGAGCTGTTAGAGCACTCACTGCCTAACTCAAAGACTCTGTGTTAGGATAAATTTGTCACAGAATGAGTTAGGTTGACACTAGGTCACCAACCAACCTCAAGAAAGTTTCCATGCAGTGAGACACACTGCAAAACACCTCACTAAATCCCAACCCCTTGACAAGTCCCTCTTAAGTATTAGTTTGGCTCCAAGAAACCCAAAACCTAGCTGAAAGAAATGGGATCCTCTGTATATAGAGAATTGAGTGTGCTTCCTTCCAGCTCACCTGCTTATTTTATGTCTAAGAACTATAGTTCCAGAATGTTCCAGATGTCTAGCAAGATGGAAAAATGTTACTAAAGACAATGTGGAAGTAAAGTGGCCATACGTGGATCGTTCCGATCAGATAAGATGATTTAAGAAGCTCACTTGAAAGTAAGGGTTCTCAAACAGAACTGAATACCTCTTTTAATTGGCAAGCAGAAGCCTCCACAAGGCTAAAAAAGTTCAAAATAGTTTCATTAAAAGATTACAAAAGGCTAACAATAAATTAAAGATGTAAGAAGTGCCTGAAACAAAAGATTATATGACTGACTTAACTCTGCTGCTCCCCCAGTGTGATCCTCTGTCTGAATTGTTTTTCCTGAAGAGACTACATAACTGTAAACAAAAATCTCAGCTGATGGCCTTACAGACACCCCTAGATCTGCCTCCAAAAGATGGCTCCTATATGGGCCCCTCCTAGACAGGACAAAACTGAGAGATTTTTCAGGTAAATGGTTACTTTTTTCCTTGAAACAACTAAGGGAAGACTCTGGCAAATACCAGAGCCAATAGAGAGGATCTTTGAAAAACCAGTAGAAGCCTGCCAAAGATAAAAATTCTTACCAAAATCAGTTCTTCCGAGTCTCTGTACTGCCCGCTAAAGATTGCAAAATGCAGTGTTACATTGACCCTTCCTTTCGAAATCCAAACCCATTGCTTTTTGAACCTTTTTGTCCCAGGGACAGCCTTGGCCGTCTCATTTTGCATAACTGTGCTTGGCTTTCTGCCTGCCTGTTACATGCAAGGTTTTGTTTTGCTTAGCTTTGCTTTTTTCTTATTTTATAAGTGACTCCGGATTTTGAGAAAGTAATATTTTTTTTCATTCTCTTTAGGGACCCATCTGACACCTGGAGGTTATTCAATATTGCCAGAAATATTTAAAATTAAAACTATGTATGCAGAGGGAAAGAAGCAAATTGAAGATAATATAATTGGATAGGTGAATCAATCCATAATGTCAATTAAGTTACCACCCAATTCTTCGAGGGATTGAGAAAAACTATCCTTAACTCACAAATCCTTTTGCAAAACAAAAGTCAGCTGTGCAGGCGATTCAGAATTCACCTATTCCTTTACCATTGGAAAACTTTCCCTGTTCCTAAGGCTTCTGAGTCCCAGCCCCGGGTTTCTAGTCCTCCCTCATCCTGCAGGGACCTACCATGACCCTCCAGGTACCTCACTTGAGGTTGAGTGTTGCTGCTTTTACTGCTGCACCAATGCCCTTGGCCTACCACTGAACACCTTTGTATTCTGTTTGCTGAAGGTGGGAGACAACTTGACTTGGTGGCTTGGCTTGACTCACCAGCCTGGGTGTTCCCACCTGCCCCTGCTGCCCAGTTGTGGTTGTAGCCACAGATAAAAACCTTGTTTCCCAGGAAAAAACAAAACAAAAGGCTTCCTCTTTTTATCTCTAAAGGCTTGTAAAGCATTGGCCTTAAGAAATTAAAGTGCTTCTTGGAAGAATATCGGTTCTTTCTCTGTCTTTTGAAGTTATACCTCTTATTATGCATTTAAAATGTAATGGATGGGTTAAATGGGGAACCAGCATAAAGGAGGGTATTTTTCGGGATGAGCACTGGGTGTCATATGTAAGAGATAAATCACTGGGTTCTACTCCTAAAGCCAAGACTACACTGTACATTAAGTAACTTGAAAATAAAAAAGAAATAAGGTCTACGTGTCTGTGTGTTTGGGTGTATGTCCACTCGTATATGTTGTAAATATGTGATATGTTTCTACCTCTGGATGGTATTGCTAAAACTAATTTCTGAAAGAGTTCTATTTAGTTGGTTTGAAGACAAGTGCTTATAAGGTTAGAAACTAACCTACATGTTTTTTTTAAAGTTCACATGGTCTGGGAAAATATTTGATATAAAAGTTAGTTTAATGTTGATGTTTTAATTGAAACAGACATGTCTTGGGGCGCCTGGGTGGCGCAGTCGGTTAAGCGTCCGACTTCAGC
>NW_024421822.1:12862-14306 GCF_014898765.1 Herpailurus yagouaroundi | reverse complement strand
GTTCATGCTCTGTCTCTCTCTGTCCCAAAAAATAAATAAACGTTGAAAAAAAAAATTTGAAACAGACATGTCTTTAGACGTTTCAGCATTAGATATAAAACTTTCATTCCACCTGGGTTTACTAGTGAAATAAGTTCATATTGTCTCTTACAAGGTCTGTCAACTACACCAAAAGAATAGACTGGAATAATGGCTGACTTTGTCTAATATTTAATGAAGTTTTTGTAGGTAATTCAAATGTAATTATTAATTTTAAATGTTTATTTTTGAGAGAGGGAGAGAGGGAGACAGAGCGTGAGTGGGGGAGGGGCAGAGAGAGAAGGAGACACAAAATGTCAAGAAGGTTTCAGGCTCTGAGCTGTCAGCAGAGGGTCTGACTTGGGGCTCAAACCCAGGAGCCCTGAGATCATGACCTGAGCTGAAGTCAGACGTTTAACTGACTGAGACACCCAGGCATAATTTTTAAAAAAAAATTTTTAAATCAAATATAATTACTAATAACAAGTAAATTAAATAGATGTAAACAAAATGTCCCTTGAAATATAACTTCCTCTGGAAGATAATTATAAGTCCTTGGAAACTACTTAATATTCTTCACACTGGTAAAAGTCAATGTTAGTCCATGTTAACCTAAACCAAACATTGGCTTTCATGCCTATTAATGAGTTAAAATAATGAAATATTGTACCTAAGGATATGATGTGTCTTAATCACAAAAAAGTTAATATTAAAATCACAATAATCAATACATTATTCCCCTAGAAAGTGATAATATTTTGATATTCAGATTCTTTTTTAAAAGGCCTTTATTCTGAGACAGAGAGTGGAAACAGAGGAGATGGAAAGAGGGAGAGAGAGAGGGAGAGAGACAGTATCCCAAGCTGGCTCCACACTCAATGTGGAGCTCAACATGGGGCTGGAACTCCGCAAACGTGAGATCATGACCTGAGCTGAAATTGAGAGTTGGACGCTTAACCAACTGAGTCACCCAGGTGCCCCGATAGTCAACACACCTAAACAGGACAGATTTTATGAACTCCTTTTTAAATGTGTAAAGACTAAACTATTTTAGCAATAGAAATGCTGTATTTGTGGGGCTTTTCAAAGCACAGCATTGGGAATCTGAGGTGTGGCATTTGAGCTGTTTCACAAACCAACCGTATAAACCTGAGTTACTTACTCCTATTTCTGAGCCAAGTTTTACCTGTCTAAAAAATATGGGAAATGCAGGGGCGCCTGGGTGGCGCAGTGGGTTAAGCGTCCGACTTCAGCCAGGTCACGATCTTGCAGTCCATGAGTTCGAGCCCCGAGTCAGGCTCTGGGCTGATGGCTCAGAGCCTGGAGCCTGTTTCTGATTCTGTGTCTCCCTCTCTCTCTCTGCCCCTCCCCCGTTCATGCTCTCTCTCTGTCCCAAAAATAAATAAAAATGTTGAAAAAAAATTAA